>NC_056747.1:1014694312-1014809312 GCF_019279795.1 Protopterus annectens | reverse complement strand
TTGTACTCAACAAATCCCCAAAAAATCTGGGACTCCATCTCATCCATACTGCACCCTGGCAACAAAGAAAAACCCTGCCCAGACCTCAACCTCTCCAACCTTGAAACAGCCAGTCAGTTCATCTCATTCTTTATTGACTGCATAGCTAAACTATCAGCCTCCTTCCCACCCATTCCTCCACCACCACCCCCTCCTGCCCCAACCACCACCCCAATCATCAACCTTCCTCTACATCCTTCTGCCTCAAGCCCATCCCCACAAGCACTATAAAAAGACTTCTCCTCAAACTCAAACTGTGTTGCAATGCACCCGACAACCTTCCACCCACCTTCCTCAAACAATCTGCAGACAGCATTGTGTATCCCATCTCTATTCTTATAAATAGATCCATGCAAGAATCATATGTCACTTCTATCAGGCATCATGCTTACATCACCCCCCTCCACAAAGGTGGCAAAAATACTAATACCACCAACTTCAGGCCTATTGCCATCCTTTCCCTCTTTCTAAAATACTAGAGAAAGCAATACAAGTACAACTCATGGCACACCTAACACTAAACAATCCACTCTCCCCTACCCAAAACGGCTTCCACCCTGGACACAGCACTATGACTGCCCTTCTTTCCTTTCTTGAAACCATAAACCTCGAACGCGACTCAGGCAAGTTCATATCCACACTATACCTAAATTTGTCAAAGGCCTTTGACACCATCTCACATACCCCACTTATATCCCAAGTCTCCACCCTACACCTCTCTCCCACCACCATTGCCTGGTTTTCCAGCTACTTGTCCAACCACCAAGTTGTCCAATGGAAAACTTCAAACTCCCCCTTCCTTCCCACACCCACAGGTGTCCCACAATGTTCTGTTCTTGGCCCTCTTCAACCTATTCATTAACAACGTTCACCAATCCATCCCAGACTCATCTATCATCCAATATGCAGATGACTCAACAATCATCTGCTCAGCCTTCTCCCCCTCCGAGCTTCTAGTAAAACAACATCTGGCACTAAATGCAAATAAAACCAAACTAATGTTTTTCCCCCCTACCAAAATCTCCATTGACAAATCTACATTCACCATACAGAGCCAAAACAGCACCCTCCTTGAAATTGTTCCCAACACCAAGCTTCTTGGCATCATTATTGATGAAAAACCAAAATGTGACACCCACATCAGCTCCGCAATCAAGAAAACCCTCCAGAAGTTAGGTCTCCTCTACAGGCACAACCACTCCCTAAGCCCTCTATCCATCAAACTCTTGCATCCACCTTCCTAATCCCCTCCCTTATGTATGGTGCCCCTCTTTTCACCAATCTCCATCTTGGCCTTTGGTCCAAACATGAATCCTGCTACCACAAGATCTCCAAATTTGCAATTAATTCAAAAAACTCATCCCACCACTGCCACTTCCTCCTCACCCTCAACTGGCTTGAACTACCTAACTACCTCAGTTACCTTCAACTCGCCATTGCGCACAAGCTCATCTTTAAACCTGCCAACTGCCCAGCTCTCCCTACTTCCTTAAAACCTTACATTCCCAACCGCTCTCTCAGATCCAAAAAGCAAAATCTCCTTCAGGTCCACAAACTTGCACGACCTCCTGGCCATCTACTGCTGTCTCATTCCTTAGCTAAACAGCGGAACTCTCACCCCGCACACCAACACAACCTACCTAACCATACAAATTTCAAATCTCAGCTACTCTCTCATCTTTCTTCCAAATGGGAAGGCCCTTGCCACGCTCCAACTTAAACCCCCTCATTCCACCTTGAACTGACTCATCCAACTACCTCTACTATTACTTCATTCCATCCAAAGCAATCCCTCCCCTATCAAAAACTAATTTTCTCTCTAATATCTATTGTACTATACTCTCCAATCTCAATTATACTATTACCCTCTTCATGCATAATATTTTCCTAACCTACTAATGGCTAGTAGCTATATATTTTGAAATATTAAACCTACAATTGAGTTTATAACAAAAATATTCACCTTATGTAAATGTTGAAATTTCTGTATTGAATTATGTCTTTTCATTTTTGTAACATTGTGACAAGCAAATTGCAACTATCATGGAGCTTATCTGTAAATGTTTAATTAGCCGTATGAACTATGTCCTTTTGTAACATGTGTAATGGAACTTGCAATTATTGTGGAACTTTTCTCCCTGGGCCTCCACTGAAAATAGGCTCTTCTTGGCCCAGTGGACTTCACCGGTCATCAAACTTAAATAAATAAATAAATAAATAAAATAAAGTACTTCCCTATGAGCCTATGAACTGAAAGTAGGAACTGTTGTCACAAAACTTAGGGAGCGTATAACAAGAAAAATAACTAGAGATCCTGTAGAGGTATTAGAGATATTTCAAAGATTTTATGAAAATTTGAATAAAGCAGACATATAGAAATAAAGAAAGAATATAAATGGAAATATTTATGGAAAACTAATTATGCCAAGGTTAGAGGTAGATGAGACTCAACAACTAACAGTTAAGATAGGACGAGATTAAATAAAAACAATGACCTATAAGCAAGCTTCAGTAAATTCTCCAGGAACAAATTATATTTGTGTAGAAGTTTGGAAGGTTGGAGGGAAGAAAGTGATAAAAATCCTCACAATTTTATTTAATGGTATTTTTAAAGGAGGGGAAGCACTAACATCTTGGAAGAATGTTGTGGTGGCTGTATTTCCTAAAGATTGTGAAGACCCATCAGACTCAGCTTCATATAGACCCATTTCAATATTAAATCATGATAATAAAGTGTTTATGTCTACATGAACTAAAAGAATGGCAAAGGTGTTGCCAAAATTGATAGATATGGATCAATGTGGTTTTGTGGAAGGAAAGCAAACATTTGACATTAATAGAATAATGATGATCCAGAGGGAAGCAGAATGTAAGAAAATATGGTTGTTATTTGTGGATCTTGATGCAGAGAAAATATTCAGTAGAGTAAGCTGGGAGTATTGAGTAGGGCATTGGAAGCATTTACAGTCCTTGATACAATAATAAGGTTAATTAGGCTATATGAGGGATCGGAGGCAAGAATTAAATTGGAAAGGTTACACTCTGATAAGTTGTGTTTGAAAAGAGGAAAAATTCAGGGTTGTCCTCTTTCCCCTTTGTTATTTGCTTTGTATTTAGAGACATTGGCAAAGCAAATAAGGAATTCAGAAATGCAATTATATAATTGGTATAGTAATCCAGAAAAGTTGGCTGTTTTGCAGATATTATTTTGTACCTGATAAATCCAGAAAAGGACATCTCAGTATTGTAGAACATTTTGCGACAGTTTTATGTCTTTACTGGATATAATATTAATGAAATAAAGAGTGAAGATAAAGACTATAGCAGTAAACTAGGTGCTCACATATGAATTGGTTCAGTAATACCGATATTTATGGGGACATGATAAAATGGAATATTTAGGAGTATGGATTAAAATGACTTCTCTTATGGCCGCTAATGTTATGAGAGAAGAAGCTAAACAAAAGATAATACAAAAACTGAGAAACTGGAAGCTCTTCTCTATGGACATGGATAGCAAGATACAAGTAGTGAAAACATTTTTAGTTCCTTTATTTGTTTATGCAGGTCAGGCATATTCTTATCAACCAGAGGAGAAGTTGTGGAAAATAATTAATAAAGTGTTGAAGGAATTTATCTCAGAGGGGAAGAGGGCAAACGTTAAGAGTGATAAGTTGATTCTTCCAATAAATAGAATAAGATGGTTTAGGATTACCTGATTTGAAGGGATATTTTAGAGCTGCACACATACAAAACACAAGCAGAAGGTTATAATTCAAAATGGAAAGGGATGATGATGAAGCAGGGTTGTGATGATGTGAGGTAGTGCCAGCTGTGCCAGGGGGAGTAGGGCAGTACATGTGTAACATATGCCAACATAGCTAGCTGGAGTTTTGCAAAGAATTATATGTCATTTGAATATCAAACTGATTTGTACAGATGCTTGCGTTAAAATGTATTTGTAAAGTTGCTTGTGTTAAAAATGTATCAACCATGGGTCCTGCTGGACAGAAAAGAAATAGACATGTATGCCAGACTGCATTATTGTAACTGATAAAATGTATGTATTTTAATAGTGGATACTGGAAGGGAAGGGGTTAAACTCAGCCAAGCTAACCATAAGAAAAATAGCCTGGAATTAAATGACTTGGTTTAAGCCATAAAGATTTTATCTCACAAGTCTGAATGCAGCCATAGATGCAATATCTGTGAAAAGCCTGGGCTGGGATCCTACTCTATTGTCCTTAGTAGTGAACTAATTGCTACCCAGGGGTACCAGAGAATGGCTTGTTAGTTTCTGAAGGAAGGGTGGAAGTACTATAATTGTTTTACAGTTTCCAGATGCTGTAAAAAACCTTAGCTAAAGTTCTATGTGTGTATTGTAACACATTAGTTCCAGATCCTGGCTTAGTTTCTACTGAGAGGGTAGTGTGAGAGCCACAGAGTTAGGTGACAACATATGATGTTATTCTGTAGCCAGCACTGAAATCATATTTGAATACTAGTGAGAGATGTGAGGTGTGAACTCTGTTTTTGGACCTGACAAGACACTCATCCATGTTCATATTGCTTTGCTTTAGTAAGTAACTAGGTAGCAGTAGTTCTGCAGACAGCATTGTGTATCCCATCTCTATTCTTATAAATAGATCCATGCAAGAATCATATGTCACTTCTATCAGGCATCATGCTTACATCACCCCCCTCCACAAAGGTGGCAAAAATACTAATACCACCAACTTCAGGCCTATTGCCATCCTTTCCCTCTTTCTAAAATACTAGAGAAAACAATACAAGTACAACTCATGGCACACCTAACACTAAACAATCCACTCTCCCCTACCCAAAACGGCTTCCACCCTGGACACAGCACTATGACTGCCCTTCTTTCCTTTCTTGAAACCATAAACCTCGAACGCGACTCAGGCAAGTTCATATCCACACTATTCCTAAATTTGTCAAAGGCCTTTGACACCATCTCACATACCCCACTTATATCCCAAGTCTCCACCCTACACCTCTCTCCCACCACCATTGCCTGGTTTTCCAGCTACTTGTCCAACCACCAAGCTGTCCAATGGAAAACTTCAACCTCCCCCTTCTGTCCCACACCCACAGGTGTCCCACAATGTTCTGTTCTTGGCCCTCTTCAACCTATTCATTAACAACGTTCACCAATCCATCCCAGACTCATCTATCATCCAATATGCAGATGACTCAACAATCATCTGCTCAGCCTGCTTCTAGTAAAATAACATCTGGCACTAAATGCAAATAAAACCAAACTAATGTTTTTCCCTACCAAAATCTCCATTGACAAATCTACATTCACCATACAGAGCCAAAACAGCACCCTCCTTGAAATTGTTCCCAACACCAAGCTTCTTGGCATCATTATTGATGAAAAACCAAAATGTGACACCCACATCAGCTCCGCAATCAAGAAAACCCTCCAGAAGTTAGGTCTCCTCTACAGGCACAACCACTCCTAAGCCCTCTATCCATCAAACTCTTGCATCCACCTTCCTAATCCCTCCCTTATGTATGGTGCCCCTCTTTTCACCAATCTCCATCTTGGCCTTTGGTCCAAACATGAATCCTGCTACCACAAGATCTCCAAATTTGCAATTAATTCAAAAAACTCATCCCACCACTGCCACTTCCTCCTCACCCTCAACTGGCTTGAACTACCTAACTACCTCAGTTACCTTCAACTATAAGCTCATCTTTAAACCTGCCAACTGCCCAGCTCTCCTACTTCCTTAAAACCTTACATTCCCAACTCTCAGATCCAAAAGCAAAATCTCCTTCAGGTCCACAAACTTGCACGACCTCCTGGCCATCTACTGCTGTCTCATTCCTTAGCTAAACAGCTGAACTCTCACCCCACACACCAACACAACCTACCTAACCATACAAATTTCAAATCTCAGCTACTCTCTCATCTTTCTTCCAAATGGGAAGGCCCTTGCAACTTAAACCCCTCATTCCACCTTGAACTGACTCATCCAACTACCTCTACTATTACTTCATTCCATCCAAAGCAATTCCTCCCTATCAAAAACTAATTTTCTCTCTAATATCTATTGTACTATACTCTCCAATCTCAATTATACTATTACCCTCTTCATGCATAATATTTTCCTAACCTACTAATGGCTAGTAGCTATATATTTTGAAATATTAAACCTACAATTGAGTTTATAACAAAAATATTCACCTTATGTAAATGTTGAAATTTCTGTATTGAATTATGTCTTTTCATTTTTGTAACATTGTGACAAGCAAATTGCAACTATCATGGAGCTTATCTGTAAATGTTTAATTAGCCGTATAAACTATGTCCTTTTGTAACATGTGAAATGGAACTTGCAATTATTGTGGAACTTTTCTCCCTGGGCCTCTACTGAAAATAGGCTCTTCTTGGCCCAGTGGACTTCACCGATCATCAAATTTAAATAAATAAATAAATAAATAAATAAAATAAAGTACTTCCCTATGAGCCTATGAACTGAAAGTAGGAACTGTTGTCACAAAACTTAGGTAACAAGAAAAAATAACTAGAGATCCTGTAGAGGTATTAGAGATATTTCAAAGATTTTATGAAAATTTGAATAAAGCAGACATGTAGAAATAAAGAAAGAAAATAAATGGAAATATTTATGGAAAGCTAATTATGCCAAGGTTAGAGGTAGATGAGACTCAACAACTAACAGTTAAGATAGGACGAGATTAAATAAAAACAATGACCTATAAGCAAGCTTCAGTAAATTCTCCAGGAACAAATTATATTTGTGTAGAAGTTTGGAAGGTTGGAGGGAAGAAAGTGATAAAAATCCTCACAATTTTATTTAATGGTATTTTTAAAGGAGGGGAAGCACTAACATCTTGGAAGAATGTTGTGGTGGCTGTATTTCCTAAAGATTGTGAAGACCCATCAGACTCAGCTTCATATAGACCCATTTCAATATTAAATCATGATAATAAAGTGTTTATGTCTACATGAACTAAAAGAATGGCAAAGGTGTTGCCAAAATTGATAGATATGGATCAATGTGGTTTTGTGGAAGGAAAGCAAACATTTGACATTAATAGAATAATGATGATCCAGAGGGAAGCAGAATGTAAGAAAATATGGTTGTTATTTGTGGATCTTGATGCAGAGAAAATATTCAGTAGAGTAAGCTGGGAGTAATGAGTAGGGCATTGGAAGCATTTACAGTCCTTGATACAATAATAAGGTTAATTAGGCTATATGAGGGATCGGAGTCAAGAATTAAATTGGAAAGGTTACACTCTGATAAGTTGTGTTTGAAAAGAGGAAAAATTCAGGGTTGTCCTCTTTCCCCTTTGTTATTTGCTTTGTATTTAGAGACATTGGCAAAGCAAATAAGGAATTCAGAAATGCAATTATATAATTGGTATAGTAATCCAGAAAAGTTGGCTGTTTTGCAGATATTATTTTGTACCTGATAAATCCAGAAAAGGACATCTCAGTATTGTAGAACATTTTGCGACAGTTTTATGTCTTTTCTGGATATAATATTAATGAAATAAAGAGTGAAGATAAAGACTATAGCAGTAAACTAGGTGCTCACATATGAATTGGTTCAGTAATACCGATATTTATGGGGACATGATAAAATGGAGTATTTAGGAGTATGGATTAAAATGACTTCTCTTATGGCTGCTAATGTTATGAGAGAAGAAGCTAAACAAAAGATAATACAAAAACTGAGAAACTGGAAGCTTTTCTCTATGGACATGGATAGCAAGATACAAGTAGTGAAAACATTTTTAGTTCCTTTATTTGTTTATGCAGGTCAGGCATATTCTTATCAACCAGAGGAGAAGTTGTGGAAAATAATTAATAAAGTGTTGAAGGAATTTATCTCAGAGGGGAAGAGGGCAAACGTTAAGAGTGATAAGTTGATTCTTCCAATAAATAGAATAAGATGGTTTAGGATTACCTGATTTGAAGGGATATTTTAGAGCTGCACACATACAAAACACAAGCAGAAGGTTATAATTTAAAATGGAAAGGGATGATGATGAAGCAGGGTTGTGATGATGTGAGGTAGTGTCAGCTGTGCCAGGGGGAGTAGGGCAGTACATGTGTAACATATGCCAACATAGCTAGCTGCAAAGAATTATATGTCATTTGAATATCAAACTGATTTGTACAGATGCTTGCGTTAAAATGTATTTGTAAAGTTGCTTGTGTTAAAAATGTATCAACCATGGGTCCTGCTGGACAGAAAAGAAATAGACATGTATGCCAGACTGCATTATTGTAATTGATAAAATGTATGTATTTTAATAGAGGATACTGGAAGGGAAGGGGTTAAACTCAGCCAAGCTAACCATAAGAAAAATAGCCTGGAATTAAATGACTTGGTTTAAGCCATAAAGATTTTATCTCACAAGTCTGAATGCAGCCATAGATGCAATATCTGTGAAAAGCCTGGGCTGGGATCCTACTCTATTGTCCTTAGTAGTGAACTAATTGCTACCCAGGGGTACCAGAGAATGGCTTGTTAGTTTCTGAAGGAAGGGTGGAAGTACTATAATTGTTTTACAGTTTCCAGATGCTGTAAAAAACCTTAGATAAAGTTCTATGTGTGTATTGTAACACATTAGTTCCAGATCCTGGCTTAGTTTCTACTGAGAGGGTAGTGTGAGAACCACAGAGTTAGGTGACCACATATGATGTTATTCTGTAGCCAGCACTGAAATCATATTTGAATACTAGTGAGAGATGTGAGGTGTGAACTCTGTTTTTGGACCTGACAAGACACTCATCCATGTTCATATTGCTTTGCTTTAGTAAGTAACTAGGTAGCAGTAGTTCTTCAGTCAGTTAGAAAAACATAGTGAGATTAGATAAATGTAGTTCTTTCCGTATTTGTCTGTCTTTTCATCTGTATTGCTTTTTTTTTATATTTTCTGTGATTGAAACTCTGCTGTTTATTGTAAATAGATATTCAGTATTTTTATGTTTTTTTATTATTAATTATTAAATATATCTAAACCTTTCATTGTGGCTGGTCTTTTAAAAATATTTAACCTTTGAGAGTACTTGATTTATTTAGTGGCACTGTGGCTTCACATTCTTGAAAGTCTTGCTGTTGTCAGAAAAGCCTTTTACTTGGTTCATCTCATATGTAAAAGGATTGCATCCAGAAAAAAGGAGGTTATTACCTCTCTGTACTCATCCCTCATTAAACCTATAATTGAGTATAATGCCTCGTTTGGTATGTACCTCTCCAAATACCTGCACCAACTGGAAAGGCCACAGAAATACCTCACAAAGAGAATCCATGGCCTCCAACACCTGTCCTATGTGGACAGGCTCAAATCACTATCACATAAAGATTGCTCAGTGGTGATTTGTGTCTTGCCTGCAAGGCAATATTGGACCCTGCCCTACTAGAGATGCTCCATATCCATAAGTCTAGCTCCTAAATGTAATATGTGACATCAACAAAACCTGCTAGAGAGACAAGTTCATCTCCTAGAGGCTGCCTCATCTCTGGAATAGACTTCCCATACATGTCAAACAGAGTACCTTGCTTACCCTCTTCAAATGCAACCTTGATGAGTGGATGGGAAACCACAAATTTGCCCCAGGGGTTCCACCTTTGTCCCTCATTGACAGGGGAGACAGGTGCTGGCTGAGGTTTCTTTTTGGGGATAAACTCTTGGATAGGCTTGTAAGGACCCCAGGGCCATTGGCCTAGTAACCTCCTATGATCCTATGATAAAAGTTGCTAAAACAACAGGATTTGTGTTTGCATGCATTTTCCAAAGAAAATGAAATCTGAAACTCAAAGACATGTCATTATTTAGGTATTTCAATCCTCAATGATTTGCCATAAAACCTCAAATTTTACGAGGAAAACAAACCTAAAAATATGAGGTTAAAATATGGATATTCTGGAAAACTCTGTACAGTTGAGAGGTATGTAATGCTTTAAAGTTTTAAAAAAATGTTCTCTGGAGCAATGTCCCTTATGTAGGGTTTGATTCTGAATCCTCTACACACTAATGTATGTCCACATGTACCACACATACGTGCATACAAGCACTTGCTCACACTCACTTATACACATGCACTCATGCACAGTCATAGCCATGTAATCACATGCTCGCACATGCATACTGGTGCACATTTGAACACTTACACATACACACTCACATATACTCACATAAACACCGGCACTTGCGTACATTCATATACACATACCCTTACACTTGCATGCAGATAAAACCTTGCACATACCCACACTTGCAAGTACTGACATACGTACACTCACGGGCACTTGCAGACAACCGGATACACACACACACACACACACACACACACACACACACACACACACACACACACACACACACACACACACACACACACACACAAACACATAATGAAAACCACAACTGGTCCATCTATTAATAATGGATTGAACCACTATGAGGCAGTCACCTAAGTAAGGATAGCTGGAAGTCCAGTTCAGCCTGAGGACTGTATTTAGTGGAGCAAGACAGTTATAAAATATTCTTAGCAGAGAACATGCAAGTGTGTATCTTTTAAATTCAGAGAGGCTATCCATTCTCTTAAAGGCAAGGCTCAGGTACCCTGTTAAGGTGATAATTCTCTGAATCATTTCCTGACTGATGGCTCCCTACTGAATTGTCAGCATTCAAAATGATGAATGCCGACAAGCTAATAAAAAATAGCTCAAAACTACAGGAGAAGAGTAAATCTCAGTCTTACTCCAGATAGAAAGGATCTGGACATCACTGGAATGATTATGTCAGAGGCCTTAATAAATTGGCATCTTATATGCCATCTTCAAAATATCTTTCTCCCAGAGATCATCTAAAAAGCTTGATCAGCTGTTCAACTAACTTTAGTGAACTAATGAGTGAAGGTGTCATCTCTTGGTTAAACAAAGAGGAAATGGACAGTGTAATGGAAGAACCATTTGTACATGTATAAAATATATGAGAGTAGTTACAATGGATGAATCAGAGTACCTGTACTATGAACACACAACCATCAAACACCTTAAGCAGCAAATGCGCTAGATTAAGGATAAGGCAGGTGAGATGGTGAAGCAGTTAGAGCAGACAGATCATCATTTAATCAGAATATAATTCAAGGCAGGAAAGCAAAATATAAGGCTCCATGATACCTGGAAAGTTTTGAAAAGATGGATATGATGGAGAATTTGATGCTGTGAGAAAGAGCAATTACTGTGGAAGTTAGGGCAACCTGACAAAATGCTGCTTAACCACTATAGAAGCAATAAAGGAGTGCAGACAAAATCTTTATCCATGTTTGTTAGTCTTGTGACAAGATGGCCGGATAGACTGTTTGTGCTAAACATGATGTTAAATACATATTGAGAGAAGTTTGGTGTTTGGCATACTAATCATAAGTTATGTATATACATTTAATTTTTAAGTTAATATCACTCATATTAGAAGAATATGGTAACTTACTTATTTATTTTATGACTGATGATGCATGACAGGCAACTAGCTTATATGAATATAAAACATTTGAATCAACCCAAACTAAACAAACATATTGACTTGCTAAATATTTACTTTTAAAGGTATTCAAAAAGATGTGTATTAAGCTTATTCAATTATTAAGGAAAATCTTCAGCAATTGATTGTTTGCACATTTAATACCTGCATTTCTCAGAGTCGTGTTTTATTGGGTGTATTTAATGCCTTCATGTCTTACATAGTGATTTTGTTTTCACTGTATTCAACAGATAATCTTCTTCTTTTTTTTGGTTAGAGGAGTCACCACAGGGATCACCGTCCCCTCATGATTGGCAGTGTAGTTTTACAGTGTCACACACACACACACACACACACACACACACACACACACACACACACACACACACACACACACACACACACACACACACACCTAGGGCCAATTTAGAGTGTCCAATCCACCTACAGCATGTCTTTGGGAGGAAACTGGAGCACCCTGAGGAAACCCATGTGACCACAGGGAGGACATGCAGACTACACACAGAAGGCAATCCAGTCGAGGATCAAACTTGAGAACCTCTTGCTGTGAGGTGGCAGCACTAACCGCTGCACCACCGTGGCCACCCTGAAACATCAATGATAATGCACACAGCAATCTAGAAGAGTAATACAATACAAATAACGTTTTCTAATTTCTTTTTTCCTAATGCTAAGTTACAAATAAGCAAAGTGAAGCTATGTATAATGGTTGATGAAACATTAGAAAAAGTTTTGCTATGTATAATAAATGTTGGGTTAACTATAGAGAACTCGCTATTAGTATTCAAGTTTAACAAGAATTCCTGAGTAAATTGCCAACAGTACAGTACATCTATAGGATGAAAGCTGGCTGTAAAGCTGAAAGTATAAGTAAAAGATGGAGAGTTATGATTATTCATTAAGTAGCATGAGGTATATGCGAGATATAGAAAATTTAACAGAAGAGTGTTATCCAGATGATGATAAGAGTTTCTTTATTTTAATTTTTGTATTATTAAAGATATATGATTAAATGGCTTTGTCGTGAGGGGAATATCATAGTGTTTGAAGACTGATTTTGCATAAGTTCATAGGTGATTACCAGTGGCAGCTGGTGACTTCAGATCAAAGGGGGGCTGCAGGAGACAGCTGAATGGGTGGGGTCAAGGGAAGGGGTGTGGCCAACTAGAAAGGGGAGGAGCTATGCTCAAAAACCACAAAAACTAACTTTAATTAAATATGCTGCCCTGGGTGCCAAACCATCATTATGAGAGTCCAATTAAGACAAAAATAAGTGTAGAAGAATAAAAATATTTCAATGCATTGGCTGCATGACAGCTTACTTAATATCTAGATGGAAACAAAAGGTTGTGAGGCATGAAAAAATAAATTACTTTTTAAATACATTACTGGAATGCCAGTCAAAATCAAGTATAAGAAAAACAAGCAGCACTCAACTCAAACCACTTCTCCTTGCACTGCAGTTCTAATTATAATTGATGTTCAGCTTTATTAAAATACCAAGTAACATGCTGAAAGTAGAAATCTCTGTGATGCCCCTACTTGTAAAAATGTTTCTTATCCAAAAAAGACCTGCTGCCTGACAACTATCTACTTGTTTCATGGGGAAAACATGATCAAAGTAAAAAATGAAAAGCAAACAAGAAACAAGCTCAAGATAGATTGCTTAAAGGATTACTGTACAGGTTATGGACCACACATGATTGGCATTCTGTTTAGTTTACGGGTAAAGCCTGTAGAGATGACTGGAAGTCTCCAACAAGTGTGAGCTTTTTAAAAGAATGTAATCCTGTCCTTCAATACCCAAGGCTTATACATTATCTAGTTAGGTATTCTCTGCATGGCAACAACAGAAAGGCTTTCAATGTTGGCAGTTCTTTAACAGTATGCTTATTAAAGCTTACTTGCATCTTATGATCTCAGACAAGCTTACCTTAGGGTCATTAAAGCATTGCTACTTAAACACAGAGCAACAGGCACTTTGAGTAATAAGCATAAATCTGAGTAATAAGCATAAATCAACAGTACAAAAATATGACAGAAACCAGACCATTCTGCAAAATCAAGGACAGATGAAAAGCCACTGTAGTACTTGTGTCTACCTTGGATGGGGGGACACACTGCACATTTACACTGCATAACTACTCCTTGCCTTGCTTGGACACATCCAGAGTCACTACATGGGGGAGTGGGGTGCAACAAGTATGTCAGAATTTGAAATGTCTCTGGCTGACTGTGATGGCCCTGACACATTTGTCATACCTCTCAACCTCAGAGCAAGAAATCTGGACAAAGCCATACACAGAAGTGGGGCAAAGGCCCAAAAATAAGGACAATTTTTAAATATTGCTCTAATAAACTTAGAAAGATAATAGAATAGGTCTTGCATTAGTATGAATTTTCTGAAGGGTATAAAATCTGAAACTCAAATGTCTGTCATTATTTTCTAACTTCAGTCTTTAATGATTTGTCACTAATTTGCCAAAACACACAATTTTATGAAAAATGAACCAAAAATGTGATGCAAAAATATGAAATAGCCACACAATACAGCTGGAAACCTGTCAAAGAAGGGACACTTTAATATTAGTACTGCTAACTTGAGCAGTTGACAAAATAAAAGAATCTACATGCATTTCAAGTAATCTATAACTTTGATTATTACAGTTATTTCTTAATTGTAAACCCTCCATGTTTTCTTCCAAAATTGCTATTTTATGGAGGGATTATTAGGGGAAGAGCAACATTTTGAGCCAAAATCGGGGACAGTTGAGAGGTTGGCTATGCCTAATTCTATAAAGCAATTTATTTGCATGTACCTCTCAACCTGTTAATGCAGTAAATCTGAACAAGGCCAAATATATTGGGGGAACATATAAACAGTACTAAAAATTGCTCTTGTATAAACTGAGACAGTTGATAGAATAACAGTTCTTACTTTAGCATGCATTTTTCTGAAGTTTATGAAGTTTGAAACTCAGTGTATCATTATTTAGTGACTTAAAATTTGTAGTTTTCTGGCAAATCATTTAGGAATTATGAAGAACAAACCAAAAATAAGAAGCAAAAATCTATTCATTCTTTGAAAATCTGGACAGTTGGGTGGTATAGTTCAGCTGGGCCTGTCTCAGTTTGCTGCCCTTCCCCCCTGACAAAATCATGGTTGAATGGAGCCTCTGCAGCCATTCCAATGATCCATTACTTGGCTATTTCACTCCATTTACCATAAACACTAATGTGCACACTGCTTTACTTCTATGATGAGTTGGACTTCATTTGAAAGTTTTATTTTGTATTTTACAGCACAAACACTAAGACATCTGTTAAACAAAGCAATGCAGTCTCACAATGAAAAACAGACTTAGCATTAAAACGTCTCTGCCCTTGAAACTCACATTCATTGAAACAGCATTGAAACCCACATTCAAAGAAAATACATTTTGCCAGTGGCAGATAAAGATTAATTTTGGGCTGTTTTCAAATCATAGGCCACTTGCATTTGAAACATACAAGTGCTCTTTGATACACCTTCCTCATTGTACTAAATTTATATTCCTTGTACAATACAGTACAGTTGTTAGAGGGCGTTTTAAATTTGTTTTGAATATTTTTCTGGTAAGCAATGAAACAAAACGCATGCACCCATAATGACAAAACTGCCCAGTTCAGAACATTTCCATCATAAAAGTCTACTCAGACTTCCACAGTCCACCATTATTAGTAAATATGCACAATTCTACAGTCCATCATTATCAGTAAATATGCACAATTCTACAGTCCATTATCAGTAAATGTGCACAACTCTACAGTCCATTATCAGTAAATATGCACAATCTCTGAAGAAGTAAAAGTCATCTAAATAATTCCACATTAAAGAAATCTGTAACTAATGAAGAGGTTGCTGCTAGCAAACACCTTTATATTTCATGGTTTCATCGAAATATCTGTTGCCCCTCAGGAATAAATTGCCTATATTACATTAAAAAATGATAAGCTAGTAATATTGCAAGAGGAAATGGATGGCAAACTAATAACAGACTCATACTTAGTATCTTCACCAAGAAGAACATTCTCAGTACGGCAGCATCCACCCCTTGTGGGAGTAGAACCCACAGCCTTCTGCATCAAAAGCAAGTACACAACCTGTTGTGCTATTAACAAGGCAAACCAGCTTCACTTAAGCAACACTAAACTTCTGTTCCCCTGCAGCTCTCAGCTCCTTGTAAAATCTACTCAATACTCAACTTCATCTCAACTTTGCAGCACAAGAAAACTGGAAAAAGCCAACATTTTTTTTGGGGGGGGGGTCAAAAGCCCAAAAAACAGGGACACATTAAACATTGCTTGTATAATCTTAGAAATTTGCTAGAATAAAATGCTGTGTTACCACCATACATTTTACTGCCAAGGTCCCTGTGCAAAACAGTCAGAGCAACATACCACTATGCCAAATCAGCTGCTTTGTGAAAGAGAGGAAGACTGAAACTTAAATGGCTATCATTTAGTGAATTCAGTTCTCACCATAGATGTCAACCTCTTAGTACAAAACACCTGGACAAACCCAGTAATGAGGGAATACAGCCCTCAAACATATTCAGTGAATTCAGTTCTTGCCATAGCTGTCAACCTTAGCACAAAAAACCTGGACAAAGCCAATAATGGGGGAATATATTCCCAAAAATAGGCACAAATTTCAAATATTCATCTTATAAACTGAGAAAATTGCTAGAATAAAAGGTTGTGTTACTATGTATTTTCTGAAGAACATGAAGTCTGAAATTCAAATTCCTGTCAATTTTACTTCTGACAGAACAAAAACAATTTTCAGCAGAGGCACAGGGAGAAATACTGCAGACACGACTTTGTAAAATGCAGGGCACCAGAGCAAATCCACACAAACACAGGGAGGAGATGCAGACTCCACACAGGAGGCACCCCAGCCAAGAATCAAACCAGAAAATCCTATAGTTGTGAGGCAACAATACTGCCACTGCACCATCAAATATGTAGGGAATTAAACATTCAGAAACCTGAAGTCTGAAATTCAAATGCCTGTCAATTTTATTTAACATTTGTTAATCAGGACAGTCTGACTTGGAACAAAAAAACAATTTTCAGCAGAGGCCCAGGAAGAAATAATGCAGACATGTCTTTGTAACATGGGGGGACACAAAAGTAAACCTACACAAACACAGGGAGAAGATACAGACCCCACAAAGAAGGCACCCAGCCAAGAATCAAACCTAAGAACCTGCAGCTGTGAGGCAACAATGCTACCACTGCACCATCAAATATCAAGCATTGCAACATTTACAAACCACAGATATTATGAGGAACAGATCAGATCAAATATGAGGCAAACATCTGCATTTTTTTTACAAATGGTGGTGGGTAGGGAATTCAGGTCTTTAACACCTGCATACAAGTTACAGGGTTCAAGCCTGAGGTATTCCCTACCCCCCCCCCCCCCAACACACACACACACCTGTAGTAGCTAACCACAAAAACTAAATATACTGCCCTGGGGGCCAAATCATCATTATGAGAGTCCAATCAAGACAAAATGAAGTGTAGAAGAATAAAAATATTTCAATGCATTGGCTGTATGACAGCTTAATATCTAGATGGAAACAAAAAAGGTTGTGAGGCATGAAAAAATGAATTGCTTTTTTTAAATACATTAATGGAATGCCAGTCAAAATCAAGTATAAGAAAAACAAGCAGCACTCAACTCAAACCACTTCTTGCACTGCAGTTCTAATTATAATTTATATTCAGCTTTATTAAAGTACCAAGTAACATGCTGAAAGTAGAAATCTCTGATGCCCCCACTTGTAAAAATGTTCCTTATCCAAAAACAGACCTGCTGCCTGACATCTACTTGTTTCATGGTGAAAACATGATCAAAGTAAAAAATGAAAAGCAAACAAGAAATAAGCTCAAGATACATTGCTTAAAAGGATTACTGTACAGGTTATGGACCACACGATTGGCATTCTGTTTACGGGTAAAGCCTGCAGAGATGACTGGAAGTCTCCAAGTGTAATGAGACTCTTAAAATAATGCAATCCTGTCCTTTATTACAAATACTGGCATATGCATTTCAATACCCAAGGCTTATACATTATCTAGTTAAGTATTCTCTACATGGCAACAGAAAGGCTTTCAATCGTGGCAATTCTTTAACAGTATGCTTATTAAAGCTTACTTGCAACTTGCAATCTCAGCCAAGATTACCTGATGGTCATTAAAGTATTGCTACTTAAACACAGAGCAACAGACACTTTGAGTAATAAGCATAAATCAACAGTACAAAAAATATGACAGAAACCAGACAATTCTGTAAAAATCAAGGACAGATGAAAACACACACACACACACACACACACACACACACACACACACACACACACACACACACACACACACACACACACACACCCCTTACAGCAAACCACCATACATTCAAATCCCTGTCCACACACTTACCTGTACTAGATCTTGTCCGCAAAGTTTAACCATGTGAAACCACCATAATCCACCATAAATCCAATCCCCGCAAGTGAAACCACCATAAATCCAAACCCCGCGCAAATCCACACCAGACCCGTGAGATCTTGACCCTGCACGCAAAAAGACCTGCGAGATCTTCCCCCGACGAGACTGCAGCAAACTACAGACTGCTGACATTGCAGTCCGACACCGACGTGTTTTCCCAGCGACTTCCAGGACAGTCTATGCAGTTTAAAACTGCATACACTTCTGGGAGCTCCATTCCTCATGTTTCCAGTCAGGACTGCTGCTGAGACAATCTGCACATGCTCCAGACTCTCAGCAGCAGTCCAGACTAGTGCGCATGAGCGAAGTCTGCGAATTTAAAAATTTTTTTTCTTTTGTTTTTATTTCTTTTTATTTTTTATTTATTTTACTTTGCAGTTGAGGGGGCTGCAGTCCGGCAGTTCAATAGCACGGGCCGCCCCTGGTGATTACTAGGCTAATGACCCCATGGGGCCATCTTAAGCCTGGCAATGTATTCCAAATGTGTCTGATAAGTTTTGACACCCTGTTGTTATTTACAGGGTATATTTAGGCTTGGGCATGGGCAATCAAGCATTTATAGAGTACATTTGTCTACTAGAGACCTAAGTGCTAGACTAGGGGTATATTTCTGTTTTCCAGCCACTGGTCGAAGTTATGCTTGAATTACATTAGGGATTAACTCTGCTTTACTTGGATGGGAAGCCTGTTTCAGAGAAAAGGCAGTCTCTGAGAAAAATACCTGTCCTTCCAACACATACTATTTATGCTGCAGATAGTGGTTACCACATTTGCCTCACAGGTGAAAGGTCCCTGGTTTGAAACCGGTTGGAGACATCATTTTTTCATTGTATAATATAGTACTAAACATGCTCACTTAGATGTTTAAGTGATTCTCTCCTACTCCTTCCCATCTACCAGGGATCTGGTAAAATGGATAGGTGCTTCCCTGTCATCTCTGTTTCTGGCCTGGTGAATATGGGCATCCTGAGGCAGTGTAGTAACTGCCTCATATTCATTGACAACCATTTAATTTTAGAACAGACTGCACAATGTTATTGGAGGCAAAGCTCTCACATAAACACATGAAAAATGCACACCAGGTTGTCAGAGTTAAATCCAAAACACTCATTACCAACACTAAGGAACAAACACATAGACCCACATGTGCAGAGGTACTGACATGTAATTCACCTTAACTTCCAAGACCACCTAAAAGTATGTACACACTCAAAAAAGACAGCACCTCACACAATACATAACTCTAAAAATCATAGTAACCCTGCTTCCAAACCCATAAGGCAACACACCACACAGTTAAACATTCTTGTTATTGGGATTCCATTGTAAGACATACTTATGTCCCCCTTACCAGGCTAAACAAGGTGAAGATCACAGTGAGCTGTCCGCCTGGAGCCAGGATCCACCAGCTCAAGCATGCACTTAGATCTTTAAACCACAGGTACCAGTATGACACAGTCATAGTCCATGTGGGTATAAATTACCTAAGATGGACCTCACTGGACTTTATGAAGAGAGATATGATGGAGCACTCTGAATATGTGTCTCAGGTATGTAGGAATCTCGCCTTGGATAGCATCCTACCTTA
This sequence comes from Protopterus annectens, assembly GCF_019279795.1. NCBI lineage: Eukaryota > Metazoa > Chordata > Ceratodontiformes > Protopteridae > Protopterus > Protopterus annectens. Next base: position 1,014,789,571 of record NC_056747.1, on the reverse strand, counting down.
ACCAGTGATGATATCACAGTACCTGCAAAAAACTGGTTGACTTCAAGAAGTGGCTTAGTTTCTGTTGTCACAATAAGGGTATCCAAAATATGTTAGCCTGGGGAGACATGATCAAAAAAACACGATGCTTTGCCAGAGATGGTTTGCATTTGCCATCACTTAGCTTTTGGATACTGGCAAAAGCTTTATCTATCCCTATAGTGCCTTTTTAGGCTGTGCTAAGTTGTTAAGCCTCCTAACATAACAAAAATCACTCAGGACTACATAACGGTACTGCTACTCAATGCTAGGAGTTTAAATAAAAAACTGCACTCCCTGGAAGCACTACTCTCCTTGGAGAATGCAGACATATGTCCTGTTAGAGAAACATGGTTCAGAACTATGGAAAGCACCCTGGTAATCAAAGGCTACAATGCCTTTCATACATTTTGACCCCCTCAGCTCAGGATAAAACAAAGAGAGAAGGTGTCTTAGAGTTCATAAAGGACAAGTGCACTGCTAAACTGGTCCAACAACATGACTCCATTGAGCTGCTAAATGCCCAACTATCTATGGGTGTGACCCCTATTATAAACATGGTAGCTACAGATGCCCTAACATGAGTCTGGAAAACCACACCTCCTACCTAGGCCTACTGGAATCTCTTGACATTCAGCCTAACACTATACTTATGGGTGACTTCAACTACCCCTCGATAAACTGGGAGACTTGTATGAGCCATAATTCACTTGCTCAGATGTTTTTGGACTTTGTCAATGCAGACACCCTGGGGCAACTAGTTAGTTACCCAACTAGACATACAAATATCCTATACCTAGTACTCACAAACATGGGTGATGCTGCTCCCACCCATGCATTAACTTCTCACTGGTAAAATTTGACCACAAAATGATCTCCTTTAGTATAAAAACTAATCTACAATCCCCATCAAACTCCAGACCCGTTAAGAACTTTGATAAATCTAATTACCCCAAACTAAGTGACAGCTTATTAAACTTCCAAGCTCCTCCAAACCTGGATGACACTGAGACCAATACTGAGCTGTACACAAAAGCACTGTACAACCACATTCATAGCTGCACGGAGGACGCAGTACCTGTCTGAGTCAAAAATAAACCACCCTGGTGAACTCCTAGCATAAATAGGCTATTCAACAAGAGGAAAAATCCTCTCTAAAGCCAAGAAGGAACAGACAAAACAGTGCAAAAAGACACTCACCATTCTAAACAAAGAGAGCTGGTCTTAACCTGCCAAAGCACACTACGAGACAAAGATAGCCTCCAAGGTGAAAGATAACCATGAGGCTTTTTTTAATTATGTTTGTAACCTCAGGGAAAAACACTCAGCAATGTGCCGATTTAATCATGAATGGCAACACTTACATCCAGCCTGAAACTATAGTAAACCTGCTGGCTGACAATTTCAGTAAAAAAACCACCCCCCCCATCACCTCCTACCACACCCAAAGAAATATCTGCAAACATTCCACTGCCAGTCATTACAAGGAAACAGATCCTTACTATGCTTGCTATAGTCAAAAACACAGCCTCCATAGGTCCCAACAGCATTCCAGAATGCTTCTTAAATAGCTTAAAACAGAATCTATCAGGGACACTAGAAACTTCTTTAACTGCAGCCTGCAGATGGAGGTTGTCCCAGAGGAGTGGAGGACTGCAACAGTCATCCCTCTGCACAAGGGGAATCCATCAACTGACCCAGGGAACTATACAACCATAAGCTTGACCAGTCTTTTTTTTTCAAATTTAAATTTTTATTGATATTTTTCTTTCTTTTTAAATAAAAATGACAAGGTACAAAATAATCTCAGTAACATATAAAATTTTAACATAACAGAGCATTAACAATCGATGACCAACACAGTTATACAAAGTAAATAAAAAGAGATTTTAGCCATTTGGTACATACAGTTAGTGATGTGTCAACTTATAAGATAAAAAAAAACATTTATTGTATTGAGGTTTGTGCATAAACAGCAGTGACATAACTTGGTCTTAGTAGGATCTGCCACCGACCAAACACACTGGTTAACATTACTCAACCTAACTAGAAACTATACCTTGTACTAACTATGCACTCACTATTTACAGTTCTATGTCACCCCTGATGGTACAGTAAGTTACCTTTACATGACCTCTCAAATTTGTCATATAGTGAAAGTTAATCTAAATTTTATGTTCTTTAGATAGTCCCCAATACTTAATGTAATCGCAATTCAAATGTCTCCAGATTGTCTTTATGATTACTCTAAGACATCTAAAAGGGCTTTCCAATATTTATGATAATAGAATAGTTTTTTTTTTGCTTTTAGTAACTAGCTTATTTGCTAATACATATTTTGTAGCCATACATTTGTATTCATCCCATGTAATTTTAGTTCTATCTAGCCAGTTTTGTGCTATATATGATTTAACCATGGCACATAGTGTTATTATGATGTGTTTGTTTGTATATGAATAATTTGTGGGAAATATATGGAGAATTGCAATTTCCCATGACAAAGTGGATTTAGCTTACCCCTTTTTCTCCAGTTTAGATATTAGCGAACACCATAATTTATAAACAATTTTGCAGCTGCAGAAAATATGTAGGATGTCAGCTTCACAATTTGGGCAAGAGGGGCAAGAAAGTGATTGGGTAGGATTGATTTTATGTAAAAAGACTGTTGTGTGGTATGCATTGTTGTTAATCAGTATCTGAGTATATATTCATTTTTTAAAAGGGGTTAGTTTCATGGTAAGATCAATTGCAGCAGATTTTTGAGCTAAGCTAATCTTGTTGTTTTTCTCTTCCCAACATTTTGAGTATAGGATTGAGTCTTGGTATTTAATTTTTGTTATTAGTCTATAAGCATTTGATAGCATTTTTGTTCTTAGAAGCAATAATTTTATAATTTGTTGGTATATATGCATTCCTTGATTGCCTATTTTGACATTTGTTGTAATTGTGTTGGTTAAATATATTATTTGTTTAATTATAATAGTATAATGTTTGTTTACTTTTAATCTTTGCCTTATGTTTTCGATCAAGAGATGTTTAATTTGGTAGAAATCCCAAAATGTACACTTTTTAATTAGTGGGTAATGTTGTAGATTTACCATAGTGTTATTTAATTTAATGTTTGGGTTGAGGTGGAGTGGTTGTCCAAGTATTAAGGCATCTCTAATATTTATGGAAGATATAAGTTTCTGGAATAGTAGGCTATTTCTTATGATTATGGGGTGTATTTTGAACTCACTTAGTGTCTTGGCTTTTAAAAAGGGTATGGCTTTAGGGTTTAGGTTTGAGGAGATTAGATGATGATAATATAGTTTAATCCAGAGTGGGTACCATTAATTATTAGAAGATTTCATAGTATGCTATTTGTATGATTCGACTAGCATTAACAATAGCATAGTAAGTTTGAAAATCAGGTAGTCCTAGGCCTCCTTTTTCTTTGGGTAATATTAATCTGGAATAGCTTATTCTGGTGCTTTTAGGATGCCATATAAACTTCCCTAGAGTTGTTCTTAGTTTGACGAAAAAGCAATTTGGTATATATTGATTAATAGCATTAAAATTAAACAGTAATTTAGGGAGAATGTTCTTTTTAACTATTGCAGCCTTAGATAGAGGGGATAGATGTAGATATAACCATCTTTTTATGTCTTCCATAATATTTGTCCATGTTTTGTACAGGTTATTTTTACTTAAATCAGAGTGGAGGTAGGCAAAAGCAATACCCAGATATTTGAGAAAGTAATCTACATTGATTTTAGAATCAGGAAAATAAAATTCTTTGTGTCCTAAGAGATTTAAAGGGAATATAACTGATTTATTTGGGTTACTGGCATAGTTAGATATTCTAGAAAAAAATTTCAATGGACTTTAGAATTTTATTTAGATCAGTATTTGGGAGTTCAAAGTAAATATTTAGGTCGACAGCAAAAGCTGACTTTAGAGTTGTGATAGGTTCTTTGACTTATCTTGATAAGAAGAGTTTCTATATACATGTTGAATAGGTATGGTGAAAGCGGACATCCATGCCTTGTTCCATTGACAACAGAGATAGGTTTTGATTGCTTTTTATTTATATATAGAGTGGTAGTAGCTCTGTTATATAAAGCATTCACCATATTTATATATTCCTCGGGCATATTGAACTGTTTCATAATCTTAAAAGGAAAGTCTACGTTTACTCTATCAAAAGCTTTGGAAGCGTCAACTGATAGTGCATATCTGGGGCATCTATCTTTTTCCATTGGACTGATTATTGTCTATGGTAAGAGTGTTATTCTACACCTGTCTATTACTCATAAAGCCCAATTGTTCAGAGGATATAATGTATGGTAGGATATATGTTTTGATCCTGTATGCTAAAATTGTAGATAGAATTGTAATATCATTATTAATAAGAGCAATTGGTCTATAATTGTTTGGGTTTACTGTATCTGAGTTAGGTTTTGGTATGAGGATAGTTTTTGAATTGTTTAAATACTTGTCTGTAGTTCCAGATTTTATTATGTATTTGTAAACTTTCAGAAAGATTGGTGCTACTAGTAGTTTAAATGTCTTGTAAAATTTTGCCACGTACCCGTCTGCTCCTGGCACTTTACCAGGTTTCAACATGTCTATAGCTTTTATAATTTCTTCCACAGTTATTTGGGCTTTGAGATTATTTATTTGTGGTTCATTTAAAACTGGAAACTGCAATTCTTCAATGAATTGATAGAAAAGTGATTCATTGAGTTGATCATGGGGACCATATAATTTTTGGTAGATTTTTTCAAATGTCTGTATAATATCCGTGTCCGTAACTAATGTTTTATTATTGTAATTTACTTTCTTTATTTTTGAAGAGGAATTTTTAATATTTATGATTCTTGCTAACACTTTTGAATGTGTCTGGGCCCACTCAGCATATTTATGAAGAAGTTTAAGTTCAGTAAGAGAGTATTGTTGTGTTTGTCTTTCATGTAATTGTTCTTGTAGAGTTATCATTTGACTCTCAAGCTCTAGGGAGTGCTTTGTTTGAAATTCTAGTTCTATACTTTTTAATTTACATTCTATTATAGAGACTTTCTTCCTATTTAGCTTTTTATACAGAGATGCTTTTTGGATTAAGATTTCCCTGATAGTGGCTTTTGTAGCTTCCCATTGGATACCATATGGAATTTCTGTTTCTGCTAATTTTGTATTAGCTTGGGTAAGAATATCAGAGACTTCTTGTACAACTTCTTTTCTCTTTAATAAATTAGAATTTAAGGTCCAATTTGCTGATATTGAGAATTTAGAATTAGCCTCCTTTATTGTAATATATATTTTTGCATGGTCTGAGCGCCGTAGTTGAAAACACATCCGACACGGATATCCTTCAGAAGGGTCTCACAGAAACGGATAACTGGTGCCAGAGCCATGGCCTTAAGTTAAATGCCAAGAAATGCATAGTCATACCCTTCAGGACAAATAAGGTTACCCCTAGCTACCATATAGGTGGCAATCCCCTGAACACAGAAGAAGTTATTAGGGACCTGGGAACCCAGGTTGACAGTAGCCTTTCATTCGACACTCATATTGCTAAAGTAGTTAGGAAGACCTTCTACATTGCCCACCTTATCATGAAGGGATTCACATCTAGATCAAGGGAAGTCATAGTTTCCCTATACTCATCACTCATCAGACCAATGATCGAGTACAATGCCCCATTCGGAATGTATCTGACCCGACACTTGCAGCAGCTGGAGAGGCCACAAAAGTTCCTCACCAAAAGGATAAAGGGTCTCAAAAATCTGTCTTATGCTGCCCGACTGAAAGAACTCCAGTTATATTCAGTTGCTTACCGCTTGCTCAGAGGTGACCTATGCCTGACATACAAGGCCATGTCAAACCCAGATTTGATGAACATGCTTCATCTCAAAAAATCTAGATCCCTCAGAGCCACAAGGGGGGGAGACTTAAACCTCGACACGGTTATTAATAGGACGTGCTGGAGGGATAGATTCATCACCCAAAGACTCCCTATGCTGTGGAACAAAATCCCAGTTTATGTGAGGCAGAGCACCTCGCTGGCCTTGTTCAAGAGGAATCTTGACCAATGGATGGAAGATCGCAGATACACCCCAGGGGTTACCTCAGTGTCACTGCTTGACAGAGGCACAGCTAAATAATGGGCATAGTTTCTCCAAACTAAAGGGGTGGCGTAAGCCACAAAACTATGGGCTAGGCTTATAAATGCCCTCGGGCAGATAGCCTAGTATGAACCTATGAACCTATGAACCTATAAGATTCTGGGGTCACTGTTATAAGTAACTGTATTTTTATTAGATAAAATTTCTGAGATTAGGAATATATCTATCCTGGACTATGATTTGTGGTACGACAAGAAATATGTGAATTTACTGGTCAAAACATTGTTTTTATAGATTTCAAAAGGGTCAGACAGGTTAAAATCTTCTATTAGTTCAGCCATGAATGTGGTAAGGTGGGCAGGTTGCTTGTTTTCTTTATTAATTATTAGGGGTACATAACATGTTCCAAAGATATACAAATAGTTAGGAAATTTCTCAAGAAGGTTGTAGATCTCGTAAAGAAAAACTAACTGATATAAACACGGGCCATATACATTCAAAACAAACCCCGGGATTCATAAAGCTCGGAGCAAGGCCGGCATTAGGCTTGTGCCGACTGTGTGGCGTGCCAAATGCATATTAATGAAGGCGCATTGCCGCCACAGCCACGTGCATAGGAAAGGAGCATGAGTGCATTGGGCATGTCGAAGTGTCGCACGGAGGCGTGGAAATGTCAGCTGTCGACGTGCAACCTAAAATGCTTGCATATAACAATTTGCAAGCAATAGTAATCACATCTGTCAGTGTCCGTGTATACTGAAACGTATGCAAAGCATGCAAGACAGTTCCTGTGAACACAAAATGAAGAAGCAAACACAAATGCACGGTAGGGAATAACGGGTCCCTAGCCCTCAAACAAATGACATTGAAAACCATGTGCCCGTAGTCCAATGCAGTGTAGATAGTTATACCAAGTGGAAGTGAAACGCATCATGTTAGCGCGCCGCCAATAGGTACGTCCAGCCAAATGGTCAGGGTCACCAGCTGACCCATATTGTGAGAGAGAGTACACAGCTGGGCAGATGTGTCCATAACAAAAACCACAATAAATGTAAATATCTAGCGACCATATGACAGAATTATATCCCACAACGCATGTAATAGTCACATACAATAGGTATGTTCGTATTTAACATACCATATGTGACAGGAAATAGAATAAGCATGTAAACGAAACAGAAGGAGCATATAAACTGCTATAACAATAAGGCAACATGTAGGCTTAAAGGAACAGTATTATCCATAGTGTTGACTGTGGGTACATGTTGTCCAGTACAATCGGATATGTGTCCAGAATATATCCCATCCTGGACACAGGAAAAGGTGGCATCCTACCAATGATCAGAACAGTCGGCCAAAATCCACACATCTGCGGTCCAAGCCGTACTTGTCAGGATGTGTCACAGTTGAACGGGTATTACCCGGGTGTACCAACCATGTCATGAAAGTTAAGTATGGACATGTACCTATGTGCGTGATGTATAGCATGTGGAAGGTGAAACATGCCAGGGTAGTCCACACAACCATACAGGTACCTGACATATGTAGTGTATGCAATGTGTTACCTTGACCGTTTCATGGGCCATCAACCAAAGCAGTGATGGATGGAGTGTCAGAAATATGTGTGTGGGGGGGATGGGTAATGGTATAATCCTCAAAGGTGAGACTGTGTCGTATGCAGAATAGGTGAACTGGAGATGTATGAGGGAGCAGAGGATAAGCAGAAAAAAACACAAAGAACATGTATACACATCTGCAATACAACCAGACAGGCCATACTGTAGAACACAATCCCTCAAACATATGAATATTAAAATGTGCGATACAAATGCACAGAAATGTCACCGGCACATACCCACAGATTAGTCCTGATGGAACTGGCCAAATCAAATGCAACACACCTGGGTGCATAATGGACTACCCAGCATCCCCTCCACAGCACACAACCCACCCCCATACCTGAACGTCCACCAGATCCAGCCATACTTGGCCTACTACTTTGGCGCAGCCACATCAACACATAGTGACTACTACTCATATGTAGTAGGTAGTGTCACCCTAGGCAGTTTCAGGATTGCAAACTATGTATCCCTTGCATGTAAAACCCCCAGCACATTTTCATAACACCAGAAGAATGGTCAGTATCGGTCTTGTTAAATTTTTAGATATCCCTCATGGGATAAGTAACCTGTGTAAACATTAGAATGGGTATCAAGACATGATGTCCAGTCCTATAGACATCTGGACACAAGTTGGAATGTGCAGTAGTGGTGCACGAGACTGTCCAGCCCTAGATGGTCATGCAGAACCTACTACCCAGGATCAAACACCTGCCCGTGATGCATGTGTCCCGACACGAATAATCGAGAGAATATATTGCACACATTCGCATAGTGGCACATGGAAAAAGGGTGATGAAGGCACTGACGTAAACAGGATACCCCCTGAGCCACTGTGTGAGGGACAGTTACTGTGTGGGTAGGTGTGTCCTGACCAACAATGATTCAATGCCAAATGTCCTGTGATTGTATGAAATAACTATGTACCATACTGCATGTAACAGTTGCCTAAAGTGGTCACGTCAGGATAGAAAATATGTACTTCGTACAAGAAACAGACTAACAACTAAAGTGCTAAAAGTATAGGCACACAGCTAGGAAACTAATGAATGTTCTAAACCTGCACTGACCGTGGGTATGTGTTGGCCTAAACAATCTGGTGTCCCCAGAATATATCCCAACCTGTACATATGACAATGTGTCAACCCTACCACTGGTCAGAGCATTTGCACAATCACTGGCCAGCCTCTTAATCACTCACAAAGCCAGTGACCTTTGGAGGAAAGGTGTTGAATGAGAATGACTACTTACAACAATGAAGAGTAATAGATGCATTTAACTGCAGAAAATTAGTAGTAATACGAATCTGTCAACACGTTCCAAGTTAATAGTACTAATATGGTAGAAGTGTCCGTGATTGTCCCTGATTTGTCATAGCCTTGTCCCTGTCACTGTAGAAACTAGTCCCTGAGCATCACAGAGGTCCGTACACATATGTACACCAACTGTCACATCTGTTGATAGGACTATTGCATACCTGTAGTGAATTTATAACTGATGTCCAGAATAATATTCATTGTATCAATAAATGAATGAAATAGTCAAATGTGAAGGGAAACATGTGGAACTCCCCCCCTGTATTATGTAGTGGAACCACTCCCCACCCTATATTATGTAGCGCCAACCTAATAATGCGGTCAGAGGTGCCCAAACACCTGCATCTGTAAACACAGATGGAATGTGAAAATATGGACTAACTCTGTCCATGTGCTACGTCTGATATTTGAACAGTGCCAGGGCAGTTCTAGTCACCAGTCGGACAAGCCTAAACCTGGACCAGCACATGAACACCCTGACAGTCAAACATGCGTATGTGCGAGGACTATAAGTGTAGGAGTTCTGAATATCCTTGGAATGAGTAGACATGCAGCACAGGTCCAGAGCAGTAGGAAACAGGGAATGTCGGAAGTGTAGTACTGCAGTTTTCCCAGCAGGAGAATGGATGCCTGCTGTGTAAGGGAAGCGGTGAGGCGTATGTCAGAGTAGCTATGAACCATGGGTATTCATATAAATGAGGCAGAACAACAATAGTGTAGTGGTTAGAGCATCCGCCTAACGTAAAGGCATTCCCGGTTCAAGTACAACTATAGCACATATTAATTGTGTAATGAATGCCTCTGTGCTGTAAAGCCAACATTTATACATATAAAGGTGACCGCATGTCTCGCATGGGGCCGTTAACTGGATTCCATCAATCAAAGTGGTACTTTCATAAGGAATAAGGCACATGTAATCCCAAAGAAGTGGCAGTAAACATATATAACTCAGAATAAGTAGATGCAAGTGTGTCTGCGCAGGTGTATGCAGCTTGTAGCATAGCAAATGTATGTTGTCTTGTACAGCTGTAACTTTTATATAGATAGATAGATAGATAGATAGATAGATAGATAGATAGATAGATAGATGTGTGTATAGATAAATATCCACAGACATAACAGAAATATGCAATTATATATCTATATATATATATATATATATATATATATATATATATATATATATATATATAAGGAATGCCGAAAGACGAAAGCAAACATAAGGGTTGTGAAGAGAATGTAGAGCAAGTAAGAAATTATAAAGTGCTCGCAGCGTATGTCAGATAAAGCTGCACAAGTGTGAATAGAGCACCGCTATTCACACCAGAGGCAGGGTTATACCAGTGGCCATAACATCGTTGAAGTGCTATGTCAACATTATACACAGACGGAATGTAGTACATGTTGCGACCACCTACACTTGTAACCCGCAAATCGTTCGTAATCCATAACACCAGGAAAGGCACGTATGTGCAAATATGAATGGATGGTGAGCTTGTGAATACACGAGGTGGTACAAAATGTGTGTAGGGCCCCAATGCTCTGGAGAGGGCAATGTGTAAAGGTGTGTCATGGCTGCGATAACAGGTGTATAATGGCTGGTATGCATGGAAACTCAACACGGGTGTGCTGGAGAAACTATGGATATGCGATTATGGACACAGGAGTGCTAGGGTATGTTGCACCGGTTGCAATGGAGTGGCCCGTGGAGGTCAGCTAGTACGTAGGTGCGATTCCCAGATAGAGCGTTGTCTGCGTGGAGACATGCGTGAATGGGCGTATCGTTGTCGGACATTGTGCGTCAGGGCTGGCAGCCCGGCATGTAAAACCTAAACGCCACCCATGAGCGGAACGGAGTTCTACTGTGACAACCCCAAACAGGGAAAAGCAGAAAGACACAACTACATGCAGACATCATTATGTTGACGTACAATCTCAGTAACACAAACACTCATTCTATTAACATTAATAATATGAATGTGCACAGAAACAAACACAGTAGCAGGAATAACAGGCTGCGCATACGAGTAATAGGTTGAATGACACTGTATCACATCACACTTTTCAGTGGCACCTCAGACATGAAAAACATGCGACATCTGTCCGCTGTATAACGTGCAGTATACTGATCACAAGTTCACCGGAGTGAAGTGTCGGTGTCATAATGACTAAGGCAATAGTATGCTGTTGAAGCAGAGATAAAACCTAATACGCATGTGTAAGTGTCTATGTCTGGGAAATGTATAGGTTAACGGACACACAGATGTATATGTAGATAAAAACGTATATCTATATCTATATCTATATATATATATATATATATATATATATATATATATATATATATATATATATATATACACACACACAAAGATATACTACAGATATATATAGATAGATATATATATGTATATACACACAAACAACAGGTATTGATATATACATATACACACAAAACAAATATGTCATTGTAGATATACACATGTGCATAACTAGGTTACTTTACAGCAATTAGGGTAACATATATACAGCCCGGGCATATGTGACTGGGAGGTCCAATAAATAAACATTGTACCCCCCACACTGCCCAGCTAGGCCTGTCAGACATACAGACAGGCAATAAAGATTACTACACTGCTGCTGTCCAAAACACCAGCAGAAAAGTAGCAGTGGGAGAGATCTGCAAGGTCTACACTTTAAACATGGATAACGGTGTCCCTTGTGGGACCCCAAAAAGTCAGTGTATGTGTCAACCTGTTGTCATCGATGCGAGCAGGATGTAGGTGTACATGGAACAGTAGGTTGTGCAAGTGTGATAATACATGGGTTGACAAAACGTACATGTGTCCCAAGACGGGGAGAGAGGGCAATGTGTAGGGGTGTGCTCATACCCCAGTTGCACGCACACTAAGTATATGTCATGAGTGCTGTAGAGGGGTGCCAGGTAGGTGGACCATGGGTATGCAATAATGGGCTTAAGTGTGCAGGTGCTGGTTGGCAGAGATGTAGTAGGCCCACCCAGTGGAAGTCATTAATATTCCTATGTGGGCATAGCAGACGCCTATACGTCCCAAACCTGAAGAACACATCTACCGGATATTCTGTAAACCATCGGGGGAATACATAGAGACCAAATCAGTGCTGTGTACCTGATTAGCATGGACGTCCATAGTTATGAATCAGAATGTAACAAAGTCCAAATAAACACTTCCAGAACTAGTGATATTAGGTGGACAGGTGGCAGAATACAGGTAATGACAGATGACATGTATGAGTCATAAACGGCATGTACCTCGACAAACGTGAATGAATACATATGCTCTGTGACAGTCAATGTGTCTGGTTAATAGAACCAATCATCTAAATGTGTCCCACAGGGTGTTATGCAGTGTTCCTGATACAGTGTTCATTCTCCCCCATTGGTATGTGAGGTCTGCTAGTGACGGAAAGTGCATAATTTGATGACCACCTCAGGTAGATGATAGCATAATAGATGAGGTTCCACACCCGTACGCCTTTGAGTGACACACTCGTCTGGGCAGTTGTGTCCTGCAAAATGAATGTTATGGCACATGGCCTGTGAGTTCGGGAAAGGAGGCCATATATTGTGTGTAGTGGTGTCAGAAATTAATTTGTTGTATCAGAAACAGCTACATGTAATAGAAAACAGTATTAGCAATTATAATGCTACAAGAATAACCTTAACGTATGCAAACCGTGGAAGTAGTCAGTTTACAACTGGCTGTGGGTATGTGTTGTCTTGACACATGTGATAGCTCCACATATAGGATCTATATGGCCGCCACCATTCTGAATGGCCAAAGTGGGACCTGTTCTGTAGAAATGTCAGACGTACCTGGGCAGAACATACCTACAGTCATGCATAGTACAGCAATATACATATCAGCACAAATCAAAGCGCAGTCTAGCAGCTGTAAAGTTGCTTATGCTACTACATATAACATATCAACGTGTCAGGTATACAAGACCTGTAACAAGCAACCACTACAGACATGTAGAATATGAGAATGTCCCCTAATCAGGACAGTTGCAATGGCTAGAGTATCGTCACATGACATATGCCTAATGAGGGACTGTCCCATGCAAAGTGGGAAAGGTGTTATTCCTACAGTCTCCCGTTGTGCAATCTGAAAGGTGGAAAACGTACAGTAGGTATGCGGTAGCATGACTCGCCAGACAGCTGCGTTAACAAAATCATATTCACATGTCAACATTGCAGAGTTCCCATGTATCAGGCAGATGGGAGCAGATCGTATGAGGAACACGCATATAATATGATTACGTCACTGGACAGGCCGTCGAGTCCGTACAGTCAAACGCCTGCCGTCGCCAAATGGTTAGACATACCCAATACTGTAGTCATGTAGTCCGATGTAATACGTATCACAAGGTATTGCACACACCCAGTGTGAGTGACAAATGTAAGCAGAAATTCTGGTGAGCGAGCGGCTGTAAGCGTGTTTGTCTACCAGTATGCCAGTAGTGCACTGTCAAAGAAATGTGGAGTCTAAATGGGTAAAAGGTGCTGTAACCTGAGATCAGCAGTGCTTAACACTGTGCAAACCCATCCACAACTGCTCCCACCTGCTGGAATGTGCCTTACCCAGTCCGTATCCAAAGGCGTCGGTCTGTCCGCAAACAAAGAACCGCCCTATTCACGTGTTGGTAGCAGTACCCTGCACACATAGCTCATGTGAATTAACAATAGACCATGGCATATGTACAGACAATAGACCACACACACACCATGCAGCACTGTCATCCAACAGTATAGCAATGTACTGGCAGATATGTCCGGACCACTGGAGTATGCATGCCTGGCCGTCCTGTGTGTCAGTGTGTGAGCATGCCCAGTATGACTGTTACGCATGTTGTTGACCGACATTACCGTCATGTGTGTGAGCATGCCAAGTATGGACAACTGTATCGTATGTGTCACATGTCCAGATAGTCAGTACTGCGTTGCCGACCCCTCTGTTCTACACAGACAGGTGTCATGCTGTGTCTGCAGGGTAGCTAATGGTCATGTGGCATTGACAGTTGCTACATGTCTGCATAGCGTGGGGGGACATCCAACTGCATCCACAGTCCTACACAGCACCGTGGGTGGCACACATGACTCTCACATGTGTAGGTTGGACGGGGGGGGGGCAAAGCTAACAGTTGTACACATCTGCCACTACTGTACTGGTATGCCAGGTACTCCATGTCAGTGTGTGGACCTACCTAAATTGCTGGTTGGAGGGATACCAGTGTACATCAGATCCCAGCGTTAAATACCAGCACAGTGGTGTTGGACGTCCTAGCTTTCACAACCTACATCAAACCGCCTGGCCTGCTGTAGTCTGTGTGTGTCTTTGGGGGTTGGGGTCATTCATTGGGCATATCCATAGGTCATTGTATATCATTTGTCTGTATTGGTCCACACCTGTCCAGCTGCATGGAATGTGTGTGGGCTGTATGGACACACATGATGTTCATCCCATAATCTGCAGTGGGTTAGGACACCCTGTGTACTACTGGCTACCATTGTGACCCCCGTATGTGCTACAGATGTCATGGTGCCACTATGGATGTGTACTGTCTGCTGCCCTAACAGTCGGCCACCAAAGTCTCTTGTATGCTCACATACATACCATAGCAATGGGTAAATACACATTCTAATACAACTGCCAATTTTTAGGCCAATAGATGTGCCCTGGGGGTTTTCTGGACCTGAGGACGGTGCTGGAGGGCTGCCTATGTTGGATGCACACAGTGCACCTCCTATACATGGCCGAGCACAGGTAGTGTCATGTTTGGCATCCATTGTACTGTGTGCGGGTCAGACAGGGGACATCCGTGGGTACCTACTGTGTCAGTGCATATGCCTTGTGTTGCCTCTTTGCCAAGGGCAGGTCATACTGTGCACGGCCTTTCGCCGACTGGGCCCTGCTCAGGTAGTTCCTTCACCAAGTCACACTGTGCCTGTACAGGCCTTGGCAGTGGTGTTGGGCCGTGTGGCCGTGCCCCATGCTGTTCCTGCAGCAACTGTTACTGCAGGATCAGAATGTGTAGCATAGCAAATACCATAACAAATTGTGTGCATGTAACTAGTGAATACTGCAGGGCTCCACCGGATGTGTCCAGATACCAGAACCATGAACTGAGCATCCCAAACACGTGCTCAATTACATGTCTTGCCTGTGCATCTGCCTCATTATGGTGTGAGTGTTCAGGTGTGTGTGCATTGCTGCTGGGTGTCATCAGCCACGACACCAGTGGTTACCTGGCATCCCCCACTAGGACACTGTATGGGATGTCCATATTGGCAAAGGTGTGGTACAGCTGTGTCAGAAGCCATATATCAGAATCATCATAGCTTTCAGGGCAGACAGCACACACATTCAATCTAATGCCCTGGCCATCGCATATGGCCTAGTTGTTGGAGGGTATGCCCCTGCAGTGACTATAGGCCCTACCCCACTCACCGGGTGGTGCTTTGATGTGTATGTGTGTGCAGGCTATAGCACCCAGTACCCCAGGGTAGTCATCCATGTGGTTGAAGAGATGCATATTGCTGGTCTACTAATCACGTGTGTTGAGGACATGTACGTGCTCACTAGCATGTGTTGACATAGCGTCTGTGAACTGGCACGATACTCTGGATGCAGATGCCTGTGAGATCCCCATGATATCCCCAGTTGTGCTGTGTGAGGTACCTGTGGCTGGTATACCCAGGCCAACACATACCGTGGTATCCACTGTGATGGGTTTCCCTCGGCCTGTTTGATGTGTCAGGTGTGGCAGGCACAGGTCAACAAGCCGCTGTAGGAGGTCTCTGTCCACCCCATAGTGCTCCACCATCCCCAGCTTATGTAACCCCTGGTAAGTCGCCCTGGGTCTATAAAGTCTTATGTCACCCCAGTAAGGGATGTTTGGCAGCAAACACATCCTCACTGCCCTCAGCCTCCTGTACATGTTGGTCTACGTTGCCTGCTGCAGCACTTCTCATTTAGTTGGACTGTGTCGTGAAATGTCCCCGCAGGTATACACCGATGGTATAGAGTGCGGAAGAAACCTGTGTGTATGATGCTTGCTCACATTACCATACTGTTCAGGTGCGGGCTGGCCATGTCATCTGCTGATTGTGCTGATCATCACCTGTTTGTGCAGCCTGCACACCCTGACAACCTCACCACTGCTGTTGTCCCTCCCAATGTCACCAGGCAGGTATAGATACACCCCTAGCTTAGGCGTGCTAAGGCAGGAGCACTCCCGAGGCACAGTTCTGCAATGTACGTACAGTATGCCTGACCCCCCCCTCCCATGCTTTCAATTATATTCGAGCCCTGCATCTGGCTAACTACACACATATACTCCAGGTATCTGCATCACACCCTGGGGATAAATGGGATACACTATTGTCAACCTCATCTGCATAGTATAGTCATCTAATGAATAGTTATATGACCCATACCGAATCTCCAAATTAATAACCACTGCTTAGTGTCGCTCTGATCCGTACACAACTGGTAACAGGTGCCTTACTATCACCATATTCGATGTCCCATGGTCTTCCCAGCAACAAAATAACTGGTGTCTACACGACTACAAACCGGGACAGTGCACACAACAGACGATGTGCATTACCACTATGCCATGGCAGATATACATACATCCCAGGTTATCACGTACAGATCATCCAGTGCAAACATTCAGTAGTGCTGATGTCCCCAGACATATATGCTTATATCTATGTCTATCTCTCTATATCTACATATATCATATATATTATTTGTATACATATATACATAGATATACATACACACATATACATGTACACACATATGTAGATATTGCATTTATATCACAACAGCGGACCATATGACAGCAAAGCATTAGACAGGCATGAAAAGGAAACTACATGTGCCACCTGCATCATGAAGTGTTGTTACTATCAAGGCATGTGTGTTCTGTTGCATCACATGGGTCAGACTGTATTAAGTGTAAGAGTAGGGCTGCTGACATTTACTCACCAGACCTATTGGCGAATGCATGTGTTGACAACCCAGTGTCTTGGCAGAATATGTGGGATATGGACACTGTATAGGTCAGCAACAAAACACACTGAACACATCCCGCAGCTAGCCGCCCACAGATACCAACACATAGGGTATAACTGCCAAACACACACACTTGCCATGCCTTGGAATCGAGCACCTACCTGTATAGTCTACCACACTACAGCATTACTCAGTAACAGAACGCGCTACCGAATTTCAGCATCACCACACTCCCAGAGGCATACTTCTAGGTGGATGACATCATCAGCAAAGGCAAAGACACCGATAGGGAATGTATGGGGAGTGAGCCATCTAAAAGCATTACGCTGTCCCCAGGCAGCTGGAAACACACACACACACACATTTGGCAGGGCCGGGAGTCAAACATACACCTAACTACCTTATCACACTACAGCATTACGCAGTTACAGAACACGCTACCAAGATTACTGGAACACAGCACTCCCAGAGGCATATTTCTAGGTGGATGACATCATCAGCAAAGGCAAAGACGCTGATAGGGAATGTATGGAGAGTGAGCCATCTAAAAGCATTACTCTGTCCCCAGGCAGCTGGAAACACACACACACACACACACACACACACACACACACACACACACACACACACACACACACACACACACACACGCGCACACACATTTGGCAGGCAGGGAGTCGAACATACACCTAACTACCTTATCACACTACAGCATTACGCAGTTACAGAACGCGCTACAGAGATTACTGGAACACAGCACTCCCAGAGGCATACTTCTAGGTGGAAGACATCATCAGCAAAGGCAAAGACGCCAATAGGGAAAGTATGGAGAGTGAACCGTCTAAAAGCATTACTCTGTCCCCAGGCAGCTGGAAACACACACACACTAGGCAGGGCCTGGAGTCGAACATACACCTAACTACCTTATCACGCTACAACATTACGCAGTTACAGAACGCGCCACCGAGATTACTGGAACACAGCACTCCCAGAGGCATACTTATAGGTGGATGACATCATCAGCAAAGGCAAAGATGCCGATAGGGAATGTATGGAGAGTGAGCAGTCTAAAAGCATATTACTGTCCCAAGGTAGATGTAGACAAACACATGGCAGTGGTGTGAGCAGGACAGCTGCCTATCTACGGAGCACTATTACAACACTACATGGATACGAAACGCACCACAGACAGTACACCCTTCAAGACAGTCCCAGTGTGTTCAATGTAGGAATCCATCCTGACGTGGGGTATGGACATCTGTTGCCTGGATGACCACTATCGCTATACAGGATGTCAATGGTCATGCCCATACACAGAGGCATATAACTGACACAAGGTGTCACTAGGCATGCTCACACACTTAGTAGCACACGTCCGTTTGGAATGTACTGTGTGTCCATCTACACAACGGCATACTGGGCATGCTCACACACTTAGTAGTAGCGAAGGGCTGTCTTGTATGCACACGGATTCTAAACATGGAAGGGCACAGTTTGGAATGTACTGTGTGTCCATCTACACAACGGCATACTGGGCATGCTCACACAGTAGTAGCGAAGGGCTGTCTTGTATGCACACGGATTCTAAACACGGAAGGGCACAGTTTGGAATGTACTGTGTGTCCATCTACACAACGGCATACTGGGCATGCTCACACACTTAGTAGTAGTGAAGGGTTGTCTTGTATGCACATGGATTCTAAACACGGAAGGGCACAATGTGTTGATAGTGAACATTGTTAGCACGAATGCTGCACTACTGCACTACACACATCTGACACCGGTTGTCAGTGCTAGCTGTGTAGTGTTCATGATCACAGCTGACAATCCAGATCCAACTATGGGGAATGCGGACATCTCTGCAGTGAGGAACACCTGACATATGGCACAGTTGTGCACAATAGCACTACCACCGTATACCTCAGATACAGACATGTGGGCCATAAGACCGTGACAGACCGCTCCAGGTGTTACTGTCCCCATGTACATGAAGGCCACTCACATGTACTGGCCAGTACACACTCAAGAGCCATCACAGATGTCTCAGGTGCAGATCACAGTGGTAAATACCGCAGTCTACTATAGAGCCCTCGGACATCACCATGTCCTTGGACCAGCAACACACATCCATACATTACTACACCACCATGTTACTCATGACCAGTGGACTGTACATAGGTCTACAGCAACTGTGCAGACTACACATGTACTGACAGGGTTCCATCATGTGGTATGCAATGCAATGATACCACAGTTCATAACCAGGTCAGCTCTACACATAACAGGGGCCCTGGGTCTTACACAGCTGTAACAGATGACTGTCGCTGTACACCAGAAAACACTCATGTTTGGTTATGACATACTTGTAATCACAGTAGATATGTACATGGCCCACACACACACAAAACGCATATGTACATAGCATAGCTTTTGCTGTCCCCTGTGCAGACAAGTGTCTACAGCAATCACATGCATGCACATGTAAGGTAGGTCCAATGCTGTTGAATGCTAACAGTACATAAGGTAGCAATGTTGACTGAGGTAACATTCCCCCTGTACTAGTTACCCATGACAACCAACATATCATACAACAGTCCAAGTGTCATGTATGTCATCACACATGTCCACCAATTGCAATGCATACAAACATGGCTACATGACAGGAATGTAGGACCAACACACATGTACATGTAGTGGTGTGCATGCAGCTACCATGCATGTGCAGTAGCTGATGTATGTTGTTCATCTGTGTCTAACTACAACATGCAGTTGCAATGCAACCCCATCATTGACACCTGTATATGGTGAAATACTGACAGTACGGTAGGATGTACATCAGGTATGGATGGATGTGTGTACATAAAGTGGTGGTCCACCTTTGCAGATGGATGTTTGCTGAAGACAGCTCACAGGTGTGTCACAAGCCATCCTACCATTACATGTGCAAACAGTACTCTATGTTACTGTTACTTGAAGGTGAAGACATACAACCTACACAGCGGTCAGGGTGTTACTGACTGTACATTAATTGACACCTGTAACACTTACTTCCTGCCGTGTGCATATAGCAGCACAATTGCCGAAGGTAGCATTGGTACACATAATGCGGCCAATACAGTATCATCATATAGCAGGTGTATGATTCACAGTACTGCCATGTGTGTTTGCTTGTGTGACCATATATGCCACGTATGGTGGGGAATACATCCCAATTGTTACACACCCCTGTACACTGTTGTAGAGATCTGTACATACTGCAGTGTAGAAAGCAAGACGTAGGCAGGGGTGGAGTGTGTATCACACATGTCAGCTATCTGTATGTGAATGACATTTGTGGACTCCACAGTGTGTGTGTGTGTGTATGTATGTATGGCTGTCTGGTGCATGGAGGGAGGGTGTATGCTACCATACAGAACAGACAGGATCCCTAACCCCTCATGGTGATGCAGTCTACTACCCTGTTGATGCCATCGGTCTCAGCCTTACTGGCTACCTGTACATGTTCATTCTCTGCATCGTGTCATGTGGGTGCACAGTACTGTGCAGGTGATTACCACATAGGCAGGGGTCCTCACCTCAACACTATCAAGTGTGCGTTATAGTGTTGATGACCCCGTGAGTGTGGTCATGTTACTGTGTGTTTCTGTGTATGTCTGTGCGTGTTCTCATCCTGTAATGTGACAGTGTATTACTGCTACACTGTGAGGCCTCATGCTATCAACTGGCCTCTAACATTGACATCAGCCAGACCACTGTGTAAACCCCCCTGCACCATGTCACCATACCTGTGATGTGACCCCGGTATGGATGTCACGTCTCTAGCCACTGTAGCCTATTAAACAGCTCACATGCTTCTGGATCAGTAGATGTGTGGACATCTGTGGAATGGTAGCCTTTCTAACAGTGAAGTTGAGGCTACATATAGCATGCTGGTATTGCCATACATGCCTGTGAGTACTCCACATTTACACATGGGAAACTGCAAACACTGCTACTTATTGGCACATGCAAGTAGACCTTAAGGAGGGAAATAGGGCATCATTACCAACATGCTATTACTGTTGTTACCAAGACACAGACTGTGAACATACAACAATGCACTCTAGCTGCAAAAGCTGTGACGTAATGGCACATGCAATTAGACCTTAAGGAGGGAAGCAGGGCATCATTACCAACATTCTGTTACTGTTGTTAACAAGACACATACTGTGAACATATAGCAATGCATTCTAAACCTGTACTACATGGTATGTCTGTTGCGTGTCAACAGTACACAACAAATGTAATATACACTTCACACTATTCGGTTCACCCTGTGCATCAGACCATATGAGCATGTCCCTGCACCGATGGTGTGGATGACAGGGATGTGGCACAGGCATCATCATATGCACAGGGTGATAATGTTTGCCAGGGGCATAGGCTGCACCAGTGGATGACATCATGTGTGTGGGTTAGGGCTGGTGATCTGATTGGACATGTGTGGTCATTATGCATGTGGGTGTTGCGGTGCCCTACAGATGTTTCTGCTGTGTGCGTGTATGTGTGCACACAGTTCTGCCATGTGTCCAGCCTACACAGGGGTATTATTGACAGCTCCAGATTGTACAGACCAGGATGTACAGCTCACTGTGTCCGGCCATGGCCATGTGACCTGTGCCTGCCAGGGGTTGCACGGGTGCTACCAGGCAGAGGTACAGATTGGCTACTGTCTGATGACACATGTCCACTGGAACCGTGTCCCCACTGGGAACGTCCAGGGCCATGTCCACATGGCCTGCGGTGTCCTGGTGTGGACAGCGCAGCACCAGCTGCACTGCTACTGCTACCGGCACTGTGGGAGCGGGCATGTGAGGTGGCTCGATCACGTTGACCTGCACCAGGTGGTGTAGCTGGCCTACATCCATGTGGCCTACGCCTCACTCCTACCAGATGTTCCAGCACAGACAGCTCACACTCGTGGATTGCCATGCCACGGTCAAGGATTCCAACCATGTCACCCAATCGCCTGTCCAGAACATCAGCGATCTGCTGTTGAGCATTTGCCAGTGCCTGGATGTTGTTGTTTAAAGAACAGATAGCAGCCCTCTGAAGACTCTGCCCTTCTGTGTTCTGCCATTCAGCACGTGCCTGTGCCGCCATTACAGTCTGGAACATGCGTCTGGTGACACCAGCTGCTGCGCTCTGTCCTGCAGGTGCATGTCTGCCAGAGGTCCTCCTATGAGCAGCACTGGCCACATGCCTGTGTGGCACATCTGCAGTCATTACACTGACACCATTGTGTGGAGACACACCTTCTGTAGCCACCACATGTTCCTGTTCCAAGCTAACACACGCTGACTGTCCTTCCTCTATGGCCACTGGTGATGGGGTATGTGTTGGCATGAGTACTGTGTGCGGGGAAGAGGGGGACATAGCTGGGATGGCAACCATTGGCACAGATTCAGCCCCTGACAACCCTGCCTGTACCTCATGCATATGTTCATCACTGCTAGTATCTGTGGGGACACTAACATCAGATGGACCGCAGGAGGGTAACACACCTACATCACCTGTGAATGCAAAGAAAGACTCTACATTACAAAAGACACACACACAGACACACACAGACACACACACAGACACATACAGACACACCTAGACACACACAGACACACCCAGACACACACAGACACACAGACACACAGACACACTGACTCACTGACTCACTGACTCACCATGCATGTGATTTGACAGATGGCATGGAGCATGCATGTGATACAGCAGACGGCATGCAGCTCAGACATTAATAGTGGTAGTTAGCATACCTCCCTGGGTTGCACACAACAGCAAGCAGGTGTCATATCAGATGCCATGCAGTTCACACAATCATGGTAGTAAGCATGCATCCCTGTGATACACCATGTGGACCAGCACAGGTTAACAGTACACATGGCTGATGTGACCTTGACATTGACATGTAGTATGACATGTAATCTGCTGATGTGTGCATTGACATGCATACATGTCTGACACAATGGTGTCCTGACACATGTACAGCGGTGTAATGGGTATCGCATTGCAGTGTTGTCTGTATGCCCTACAGATAGAAAGCAATTTTAGCAGATGTGCATGAGCATTGAAGGGTAGTATGAGGCATCTACATTGCTATGCAGTGTGAAGTACAGACACTGTGCCATTGCATGGCATCATGAGGCATCTATATTGCTATACAGTGTGTAATACATACACAGTGCATAGCCATGAAACACATGACATAACTACTGTGGATTGTGACCCACGTCGCTGAGGTGTATACACTCTAAACCATGCTGTGTCATGTGACAGGTCACTGGAAGACCTACGGATGACACCCCTGCACAACTACTAACATGTCTTAGCTGCCTGGCAACCGTGTCCACACATGGCAGACTTGTCAATACACCATGTCCCACATGACATTTATGTACCACACACACGAGGTTCACGGCTGACAGTGATGTCCAACAGTAGCAAGACAAATGTACGGTATCTGTGGCCTGATGTGGTGTCTATGTCTGTGGAAGCTGTACAGGTGACTACTGTCATGCTATGACACAGTCATGATGTTCAACACATCTTATATGGTCGAATTGACACCTCCAGAAGCTGTGCACAGGCTTTTAGGATGACCAGTGTTCCACATCAACTATATAACCATTCAACAAAGACTAGAGTTGGACCATGTGTGGACAATGTGCAACAGGGTGTATACACATCACATCTACTGTGTGGCTACATGTCTCTGGCCATCCTCCATGGCCATGTGTGAACATGTGTTGGCCAAATGTTTGTGATGGCCGTCTATCTCACATGTCTGTGTGGTCCCATATGGCATACACCCATAGATGTCAGATACGTCACTGTCCACAGGGTTATGCAGACAAAGGGTTGTATGTTTGGTATGTATTATGGGATAGTGAGACAATATTGCAGCCGGAACACTACATGTCTGGGACTTGTCAGATGGCACATCACAATGTGTGCATCCATTGCAGGGGCATATTACACAATGGTGAATCCTGTGGGCTGCCCACATCCCAGCTCACTGTGTGGTACTGTTTGTGTACCACACATGTGTTGTTCCAATGTATAGTACATATGCCTACATTGAACAACACCTCCACCGTTGTATGCACAGCTGTCCACACATCTAGCAATGACAGATACTGTGGTTTCATGTCAGTGTTTCATTTAGTCTGTATATATTGCACATGGGTAGCCAGTGTGCTTGATGACAGATGCGACCTGTATATCGTGACTGGACCATACATTATGTGTACATGTGTTAACTGGCCACATGGTGAATAGATATATGCATTAACATGCCTGATACTGATAACTGTCTCACCTGCAATGGACTGATGTCTGTGCGGCATGCCAGAGGTACCTGTATAGGGATGACACAGCGGTTTGAACATTATCCATGACTG
This sequence comes from Protopterus annectens, assembly GCF_019279795.1. NCBI lineage: Eukaryota > Metazoa > Chordata > Ceratodontiformes > Protopteridae > Protopterus > Protopterus annectens. Next base: position 1,014,764,994 of record NC_056747.1, on the reverse strand, counting down.
TATGACAGCTACAGGGTGCACTGTGCATGTTAACACATTCGTCTGTGCAATAGCATATAGTATGCACATGTGTGCATACACAGGGTAGCAAACTATAGTATGCGGCATTGGTGTAAACATACCTTGCATATGATGTTACATTACATATTGTACAGTGACACATGCAACTAAATGGGATATAATAGTCATATGTGCGGTAGTGACTTACCAGGCAACTCCGGGCTCAGTGGTTGGGAGACACCCACCTCCATGCTGTTCTGAGGGTGTCCACAGGCTGGCCAGTAGCTCCTCGGTGTGTGTGAGTGGGGGCTGGTTTGGTGGCCCACCACCTGTTCCACCTTGTTCCCTGGCGATTGCATTGGCACGTTGTTTTGCATGTCGTATCAGGTCCGTGCAGTGTCTGTGCACCTGCTGGTAGGTGCGGTTATGGCCACCCACATCATTAACCCTCCTGCATAGTTCCTGCCACAGGACGTCATGCTGCTGGGCATGCTGTGGCACATGGCTGAACAACACCTCATAGTTATCATGGAGGTACGGGATGAGGGCATCATCCTCCAGGTGGCTATATGGTGGCAGGCGTGAATGAGGCATTATCTGAAAAACATAATGATGGAGACAGGTCACTGTATCACAGAGATGTACAGAGATACAGCTGCACATACATTTGCATTAAATCTAGTACATATGAACAGTTATCTTTGCAAATCGTCATGACACTGACATGACTGACACGTTTGTGTCACACACATGTAACACCCATTGTGCATTGGATATCATCACCATATATGTGTGTCACCTCATTACATTGCTCATACTCGATGTGAATGCTGTCTTGATGTGGGCATGTCTGTTTGCCTGTACTGGTGTTCTTACCTATCAGCACATGCCTGGATGTGTCCACAGTAATGCTGTTGACCTTGATGCTGTGTATATGTCACATATCAACACATACACTGCCTTAACGGACATGAGCTGTGACAATGCACACATGCACACGGAAACCTTTACATGCATGTGATTTGCCATATACATGAACATGGCACTGTACAGCAGTTCAACACCCTGCCATGTATCGCCTGTGTTGCAGATGTGATACACATGGGACAATGGCTAGCCGGACGTTATTCACAGGGATGGTTATCAACCATAGCATGTACAGGCAAGGTTTTCTAGCTGTATCCAACAGACATTTTGCCACCGCCAGGTGCATCAGTACCACATTACTGATCCAGACAGTTAATGATACATCTACCATGCGGTCATCGCACCATGTTTGACAGAAATGACATGTGCAGCTTTGATGGACAGGGTTGCATGGTATGGCAGGAGTATGTAACATGTATGGCACAGGGATCTGTCCAGCATGTCATTGTAGTAGGATGGTGGCTGTCCATGATGTATGTCTTTCAGATCAGGATATGTACGTGTAGCATGTCCAACATCACAGTGTAGCACGTCTTTATGCAAGGTAGCCAGCATGCTGCATAATGGAGGTGAGGATTGTGAAGGCTGGTATTGCCCATCCATGCATGGCCAATACCCCTGAAAGGTGATATGTGATCCGATATTGGTCACCCGAGTGCTGAGTATGCCTGCCCAATGATCTCCATGCTCATGGATGGCACCCTGTCATGACATGGGTGCCTTGTATGACTACCTAATAGGCCTGGAGACATCACCAGCTCAGGGAGGTGAACTGCACAGCACCATCCCTTACACACAGTGTCCATAATGTTGACCGCTGCCTAGGTGGTAGTTAATAGGTACAGGGTTATTCACCTAGCAGTGACAATGCTATTATCAACTGTCAGATTATGCACATATGTCACGCACCTCACCCACAAAGCCCATTCTGTATGTTGTCCACAACACTGAGACAGCTATTTCTCCTAGGTCATGGCCATTCTCATCTTTACATACGCAGATGCCTCCCATTTGTCTGTGTGGTATGGGCTACAATGAGTGGGGAGTACAAAACATTAACCCTGTTTTACTGTAGCTGCCACTGGTGTGGTATGCACATGTCACTCAGACACCTTTTGTAGTGTTGCTTCTGTCAACAGGCCACTGGTAGACCACTCCTGTGACATACGAAGGTACATCTAGTATACTCAGTGTAGCTGGAACACAGTATGGGTGATGTCCTATGACCTGTCACAGGTGTGCTGTGCAGTGTGAAATCATCCGTACTGTCATCTACATCTGTACTGCTAACATCTACATTAATAAAGGTTCATAGACTTGCAGACCATACTCAGCAGGGTAATAGTGCAGTGCCTCCAATTATGACTGGCGTCTCCGCTTGTGGGTTGCAGTGGGTTTATATTATCCAACACCCTATCTGTATTGCATATTCATGCTCAGCACTTGTTCAGAACATGTAAGCACTTCATGAGCTACTAATTACTATAGCACACATTCCAACTCATTTCTTACAGGTACACTGTCTGTCCTTACATTTCCAGCTTGCTTACAGTACAGCAGCTGTTGTACACATGTAACTTACATATCTTGTGAGACATGGTTGAATATACAGGCATGTCCAAGTGTCACTTACCAGTGTTATTGCCTGTCTATATGATGAATATGGCAAACATGAGGCAATAGAGCAATTGTCTCATGTAAACAGTCAATGCTCACCTCCCAACATACGACACTACAGCCTGTGGGAGATGCACATATGTAGCCATGCTGGGGGTAATGCTCTCACCAACCCAGACTGAACCTGACATTCATGTGGGGACATTTAGCATTTGCAACACACCCCACTCATCACATAGTCTCACTAGATCTCCACCACCACAGGCCACACATAGTATGACTACAACATTTGCAGAACCTCTCCATACTCTCTGTGTAGGCAACAGAGACAGCCCCCATCACCAAACACAACAGCAATTACCTATAGCCAACAGACTCATGTGTGCACATCAACTACAGCCAATAGGGTGCCATAACATACCCAACACACCGGTCATAGGTGACTCTGTAGGCGGTCACACTGATGTCCCACTCAGCAGGCTACACAAAGCGATAGTCGCTTACATCTGGCTGTCGGGTAAGAGGATCCGCAACATAACCTATGCACCCATGCCACACCTGACCAGGTACGATTTGACTGTCATTCCCCATGTTAGTGTGACTGCCCTGAGATGTAACTTCCTGGACTACATGTACAGGGACATGCAATAGCTCTCCTGTCTTGTAGCCCAGAAGGTATCGCCCAAGCCCTGAGAAGCATTCTGCATTCATACAGACTGATACCACTGTACAACGACTGAATGTTTCACTTCAACAGTTGCCTATGCTTCTGCTGTCATTCCACAGGCATCCAGGATCTGTCTGCTTTGAATGACATGGTCAACAAAACACGATGCTTTGGCACAGATGACCTGCACCTGTCAGTCCTGGGAGTACAGATAACATGTAAGGCTCTTGCTGCTCCTATACTGCCTGTCTTGGACAGTCTCCAATAACATTCACTACCAGAACAGGAGCAGGCAAGCAAAACCTGGGGTACTGTTACTCAATGCTTGACATCTTCATCTGTAATGCACTCAGGTGAGGCACTCCTTATAATGGACCACACCGATATCTCTGCAGTGACTGGGACCTGCCTCTAGGCTCCAGAGAGCACACCTGCACTGGCAGGTTACACGCAGACCACACCTTTCAGTCATGTAACCAGGACCGGAACATCCACGGCAGAGGTGTGTCCATATTTCACAAGGATGTACACACCTCCAGGCTGGTTCCTTAGCACAATGCATCAGAGGTGATCCACGTGCAACTAACTGTGGCCAGAACTGCTATACACATTGTAACTTGGTACGGATTCAACAACATACCCCACGGTTACTGGCCCTCATTTCTTGGTGTACTGGACAGTAGGGTTCAGACAGGTACTACTGATGTGAGACTGACACTACCCCACACTTAACTGGGATACCTACTCATGTACCGACACATTAGGCCAAGGCTTTCTGAGATTCATAACCTCCACTCAGCTGGATCAACCCATACACACCACCACCAAGACCAACAATATCCTAGACATGGACATTACTAACATGTGACTGGTGTTCCACACCTGGGGTTATCCCCTTGTTGGTAGTTTCCGAACATATGCTAATCACCCTTGTTATCCACATCCCAGCACCACACCCTTCACGGGTACACAGTACAAGATTTCTACAACGCCTACTTCAGAAGTCTTATGACAGCGGTAGTAAACGTCATGACACCCATGCAGATGGACAATGCACTACAAACGCTGACACATACACCAGTGCACTTCATTAGCACTTACACGACTGCATGGATCATGCTATCCCAAACAGAGCCATGATGGTACCCACCAGATAATGGATGCCACTCTGGGGGTCCAGTTCCATGCACATAATGTACAACAGAAGGTGGTGGCTGTTGCAAAGTGGTGTACAATCCCATGGGTGGGGTAGCTCACTGGTCAGCCTCAGTAGGAATCCAGGATCCCTTAGCACATCCTCCAAAGCTAGCCACATAAACATTACTGCGACACATTCCAAGGACTACCACAAAGCATTATGGAGGTATGTCAGTACTCAATGGCAATACCCACATCTGCTCTGACATACGACAGTTAGGCAGGAACATTACAGACCGACTGCTATTGGCAACATCCTGGCAGATAGGTTCAATGCTAACTTTACACCCTCTCACTCCCTACAGGGCCAAAATCCATACAGGAACAATGCAGAGTCCTTGCGGTCACAACTACGCAGTTCCAACCTGCACTCTCTAAGGCCTGGAACACAGACTCCATGTGACCATCCAACATCCCAGGCTGTGATTTACACAAACCTCAGAATGACATGGCTCCCCACTTGGCCACCAGATTCAGTAATAACCTTGTATCAGATATTGTGGCCCCTGAATGGCACACAGCAACAGTTATCACACTCCACATAGGTGGCACCACAATGAACCACAGGGACTATTGCCCTATACACCTGACTGGACTGTTCTGCAAGGCTATGGGGCACATCATCATGGAAGTCATTCACAGAGACATTGGTGGCCCCTAGACCTTTGATGCCACCCGGGTTGGATTTGTTAGGGCCAGACCATGGCTCCTACACCTAGTGGACTCCATTGATACAGTTATCAAGGTAGTTGTTGACGGTAAGGGGGTTCACACAGCCTACATTGTCCTCTCATTGGCTTTCAGCACCGTTCTCCATTCTGGTATTGACAACATACACATCCACCTGCACATTGACCCCTATGTCTCGGGATGTTATGCAAAGTGGCTCACGGACAGGACCCACACAATGAGGGTAGCATACCGTGGTACCTACTGTAATTCAGTTACACTTGGCGTACCACAGTCCTCGGTCATAGGGCCCCTCATGTTCGGTATATGCTTCCCTGAGGTACAGGCTAGCACAGAGGGACTTTCCCTGAATAGGTTTCCAGACGACTGCAAACAAGGAGCCATGATTGATCCACCAGCTGATATAGACTCCCTCCGTATGGGTGTCACTGTGACGGATACCTGATGTCAATAACATGGCCTCAAGCTGCATAACACAAGGTGCATAGACATCCCCTTTGGATTACACCAATCACCCACTGACTGTCACATAGGTGGTAGTCCCCTACATAGATGTGACATTATATGGGATCTTAGTACACACGTATATAGCACCCACTCCTTTGATAGCCATAATGCCAATGTGGCGTGGATATCCTTCTACGTGGCCACCCTTATCTGTAATGGGTTTGTAGCTGGAACAAAGGCTCCCATTATACCTCTATACTCCTGACATATGACATACATTCAAGGGTACAACACCCCTTTTGGGGTGTACCTTATGGAACAGCAATGGCTTTACATACCACAACATTAACACACCATGAGGATTACTGACCTCTGAAGGATGATGTATGCGGCACAACTACAGACACCACGACTGTACACATTTGCATACTGCATACTCAGGGGTGACCTCTGCTGAACATACAGGGCCCATGTCCACAACAATATTTATGGATATACTCCACATAAGCAACATAAGCAAAGGCCACTGAGATACCTCGATGGGTGGATGGGAGACACACATGTACGCCAGGGATCACTGCAGTGGCTGTACTGTACACAGGTGCAGGTAACACATGGCTCTGCTGTTCACAGACAGGACACTACCCTAGGGAGGTGCTGCCGGTGAAAACACTGTTGTTGGGCTTACACATGGACTTGGCCAGACAGTATAGTACCTCACTATGAACCTGTGAAGCTATTATATGTCCTTTGTGCATGGGTAATTGAGTAGCTCTTCCATTTCAGTTATCTATCATGCTGTTACAGTGTCCCGTGACTACAAGCCATATGTATCCTGTTATTGTGTATTGTACATGTCAATAGACAATACCCTTTGTTTGCATGATATAACAGTTATGCCATGTAAAATATCTGACATATCTACCTACAATACTGTACATTACACATATTTTAAACATTATCCCATAATGCAAAGCATACTTGCACAGCAGGACCACCTTAGGTATGTTATTCTCATTATATGCTCTTACACATGCCTACTGTGACAGTATATCAAGATATACCATCCCCTGCTATGGCACGTACTTGTTGGACAAACCCTACCACTGACGGCGGGTGGTGTGGAATTGTTGTGTTTAAAGCCCTCATGTAGCATCCCTTGTGGTGTATGAGATGTTTACCTTGTGGCTCACAACAGGACACACAATTTCGACAAGCGTTACTATGCTCAACAAGACATCACTACATAATACCTTTTCCCACTTTATGCATTGCGTACACTTTAATTACTACAAAACAGGCTCTACATACACTGACATACTGAGTGTTTTACATACCGTGTTTCTGAGTCTTCGTAAATATCTATCTTACACCTTTCCTGTTTAAACGGTTCTATGGTATGAGCTTACGGTTTGAATGTATGGCAAGGCATCCTTATATACGTTGATACCTGTAACATGTGGTATCCTGCTGCCGATTGGTGTTCCTGAGTAAATTATTACATGCACATCAGCTGTGCTGCTACTCCATTCGCCAATTACACGGCAACAGTGGGGTATAATTGAATTCTCCACTTGGGTGTTGCCCGTTTGCCCTACCTTCGGGGAGACGGCCTGTATGTGTTTTGTTGTGAGGAACTGCAACTGCTATTTGGAGAGACACGGATATTTTGAATTCATGTCCCCCATGGATTGTGTGTGACGGCTAGAGTATGTGGTTCTACATGTGAGTGTACCTGTCATCTCAGCCGTCTGATAAGGGACTACTGCAAACAAAACCTGTAACATCGCCGTCTGTTCCATTATACAACAGCTACGATTTCACATGGCGCCATTACAAATGTGTCTCTCACAAGGTATGTTAACGGTTCTGCAGATGTAATTGAGTGAGTGGATGTTTGTGATGTTATTACAGTCTGCATTGCAATTGTTTTGGGTGTGGGGAAGATGTAGGTGGGTGTACATAGCATATACAGGTTTGTGGGGACTGCATTTCTACATATTCCATATATGTGTGTGGGCTCCTTCCCTAATTGAAGACCTATCATTTAGTAGACTGAGAAACTATGGTTGTTACGGGCTTATACATTGAGCCATTGTTAATTGGTTTCTATATAGCATGCAGGTGAGGTTGATACTTCAGTACCTCCAGAAATATATCGATATGTAAGGGAATGTTACTAAATGACAGCTGTCTCGTGTATTTCTGTCACAGATATTTGCACTCATTGCAGTTGTGTTGGTGACTGAACCTCTTTGGCATGGGTTGCCAACTTTTCAAATGGCCATAGTGGGACATTTGCAGGACACACATCGGTGTTTACAGGCCGACACATACCCATGGTCAGTACACAGGATAGAACATACTTTTATCCTGAATACATACTTATTCTTGAAGCACTTTAGCTACTTATCATGTTTCATGTAACATTTACGTATTTTAGATACAGGCATAACTATTTAATGCAACTATTACATAATATATGGGACATAATTATGTCATACAATCTCGGACATTTTCCTTTTTTAATATTTTTTTGTCAGGACACAACTGCCCAGGGAGGGGCTGTCCCTCTTAAAGTGGGACAGGTGGTAACCGTATGCCTACGGCCAGCTATGACCACACCTACCGTAATGATCTACCTCCGAGTTAGCACTAACAGACACATGATGCAAACACACACACACACACACACACACACACACACACACACACACACACACACACACACACACACACATTACAGTAACACAGAAATGCACACAGCACCCTCAACACACACATACACAGACTACAGAAATCACAAACACAGTTGAACACAGTACCTACCTGGACCACAGCACCGGCAGTGATAACTAAATGTCCCTTAACATCGTGATAATATTACTCTCGGTTCTAGTGTTCCGATACTGTGGTCTTTCGGTCTTTCAGCCTCGTAATTACATGTGTCGGTATGTGACACATTCGATAGTTGGCAGTATCCTATTTGTACCTCCATGGTTGTGTACATGTCATTGACCTATCTATATATTTGCAGATATAGGTGAATACGTTTATATCAACTTATATCTCTCTATCACCCTTTCTATCTCTATATTATATATATATATATATATATATATATATATATATATATATATATATATATATATATATATATATATATATATATATATATTATATATAGAGGGAGAGGGAGAGGGAGAACACACCTTTCATTTTGTACATGTCGGTGTATACTGTTTCCTGGACTCCGCACAATGTACAGCTGCCGTTGGTACATCTCAGGTAGCTTAGTGTTAGGTGATTGTGTACATGATTGCATGTTCTACTCCTGGCAGTGGTTGTTTTACCCTTCAGAGCAGGCACTATTAGTACAGGGGGTGAATAATGCTAGTTTCACCTGTTCTGGACATCGTTGACCGTGATCTGAGCGATATTCAGAAAAGCTTAGCCCTGTTTCGCGCATATCCGTATATTCATGTTTAAATGATGCTTACCAGCACTTGCCAACGCATAATCCCGCTGACATGTGCTAAACCTGATCTGATGACCTGCATCCAACATCCATTATTCGTGTCTTCGGGATTACGTAACGTCCCTTGTAGGACGTGGAACCGGGAACATGCACGACAGTCAGTGCATTTACCACTTGGGCATCTGGGATTTGTACACGTGTTATGGTGTTTTGTATGTGGACTGTACTAGGGCTGTTACTCCATACTGCAATCAAATGTGTAACTCAGCTAGTTTACATATGGATGAGACCTATTAATGGTATGTCCAAGTGATGTTTAATGGATGTGCTCCAGCATTGGTAATGTATGTCACAGTGAGCCACACACTATAATGTGCTACACCTTCACACAACCATAGGTGGAGCATGCTGGGGTGACAGATACCTGTCATGGGTACTCCCCATGCTTTGCCACTACATCCCTGATTACATTATATGGAGCCCCTCATTAACACACCAGGTAAGCCATGCAGAGTGTGTGGGGAACTGTGATTACACACATGGATCCTGCAATTGGCTCTGCTCCACTGAGGGACAGTTGGTTAATCGATGTGGTGGTGACAGCAGACACTGTTTGCCTCGGTTGATGAATGGCCTCTGACAATCGGGCATGTACCTACCGATGTACCTAGTAACTTATACATACAGTATCAACATATGCTGTTAGGTGCATGTACTGTTCAGGTGTTGACATTCCTTGTTCCAATAGCTGTTGTGTGTGCAATGGTTGAGGGCTGCCTATGTAGGATTCACACAGTAGGCCACCTATACATTACAATTTACAAGTGGTCGTGTGTGTGTGTGTGTGTGCCATCCAGTTTACTGTGTGTGCAGGTGGAGAGGTGTGTCAGTCCGTAGGGGCCTACACAGTCAGTGTGTGTGTTATACATTCCCTCTTTGCCAAGAAGTGGGCATATTGGGCATGCCTCCATCTGCCTACTGGGGCTGGCACAGGGTGTTCATGGTCTGAATCCCTCTGTGCCTGTGCGGTGGGCTGTGAGGACCTTCACCATTATGTCCCTACTGCAGCTGTTTCCGCAGGATTATATTATGTAGCATGGCACATACTATGAAGATGTGGGCACACGTGCCTGGGGAGTACTGCAAGGCTCCTCCAGATATGTCCAAGCAACAGAACTGTGATTTCAGCATCCCAAACACACGCTCTATGATGATTCTGGTTTGTGTGTGTGCCTCATTATCGCGTTCTTGCATGGGTGTGTCTGCATTTCTGATGGGAGTCATCATCCACGGCTCCAGTGCATAGCCAGCATCCCCCACAAGGTGGCCATGTGGGATGTCCCCCCTGACAAATATCTGATACAGCTGTGAGGCATGCCAGATGTGGGAGTCATGGTAGCTTCCATGGCTGCCGGCACACACATCCATAATAATGCCCTGGGCATTGCACACGACCTGGCAGTTGATGGAGTGGTATCCCTTGCAGTTTATGTAGCGCCTACCATGCTCACTGGGTGGTGACTTGATATGTATGTGCATGCAGTCTATTGCACCCAGTACCTCCGGGTAGTGTGCCACCTGGTGGAAGAGACGCATATTGCTGGCCAACTCCTCCTGAGTTTGGGGGAAGTATATATGCTCATTGGCATGTGGTAACATAGCATTCAGGAACTGGTATAGTACCCTGGATGCTGATGTCTGTGAGATCCCCATTATATCTCCAGTTGGCCTTTGAAAGGTACCTGTGGCTAGTATTCGCAAGCTTACACATACCTTCGTGTCCATTGAGATGGGTTCCCCTCTATTGTTTCTGGATCTCAGACATGGCCAGCACAGCTCAACTATTTGCTATAAGATATCCCTGTCAACCCTGTAATGCTCTACTATCTCCAGATCATGTAGCCCCTGGTAGGTTACCCTTGGTCTGAAAACTCTTCTCCTCCTACAGAGCCTGCGGTGGTTGTCAGCATCATCCTCCACAACACCTTCAGTCTGTAACACATAGTGATGAATCACAGCTATGGCAGCTCCCAACATGTACATTGTAAAAGTTCCCCGTCTGTTTACACTGATGGTGCAGTGTTTGGGAATACACAGGTGTGTGTGAGGTGCCTTCACACTTTATACTATTGTGCTGTGAACACTGATGATGTCATTTACCAAAGGTACTGCTATTGTGGTGCCTTTGGTGTTGAATTACATTTGGCTGCCGTGGATTACCTCTTGCCCTTCCCTTAGCATTTCTTGATGTTTCCCCTCCCATTTTCTGGCATGCATCCAGCAGCCTGCTTTCATTTGTACTTTCCAAAACCTGGCTTATCCTACGACATGTGTTCTATGGCCGATCTACTGCAGGTTTGCTTTGCTCTGCTATGACAGTTCTCTTTTCTTTGCAATCCGACACCTCCCACATCCTGTTCTGCAGGTTGCTGTGAGCAGACTTGTTAGCTGCCGTCGATTGCCCACTGTGAGTAAATAGGTGTTAATTGCTCAGTTGTACTCCAATTACCCTACTGCGGCATTTCCTTATTTTCTTCCCCTAACCTTCCTGTTTGAGCTATGGTGCATGGCATGTGCGTCTGCTTACCGGGTTTTGGGCACGCTTTCATCCGCGTACACATGTGCTTTCGGGCACCATATGTGCTCTCAGCTAAACGATGATATACCTACATCCCAACCCCTATCCTGCAGCTTTGCTTAGCAATGTGCAGGCCTGATTTGCATTGCTCCAATGTGCTTACAGCTATGGTGGCACACCCCACTGCTGATGTCATGTATACCCCCAAACCACTCCTCGGTGTTGTAGCGCTGCGCCGTATGGTACATATTTAGTCCAGCGGGACATTTGCGATTCACTATTACTTGCCTCATTTGCATTGCATTGACTACTAATTCATAGTTACCATGCCAAACACTGTCACAGATCCTTAGCAACCCTTGCAGCTTGGTTGTGGTGTACCATGCATACCATTGAGTATTATGGTGAAATCATGATTTGTATTACATTGCAATTTTATGACATTTGTGTATATTTTCCTTGTGTTCCCGTTTGCGCACACATGCCCTGCGGTTGTACTTTGCGTTACTGTGGACATGACATTAAATGTTGTTTTTTAGGTGTTGTGCATCGTTTCTTATGCCATTGGCTGTATATTTAGCCATTGGCATATGTTAACTTTGTAATACATGAGTCTGGTCTGCTTTCATAGCTCCGATGTTCTGTTTGGAAAAATGTAAACTGTTTTTTTTTGGTTTACATTTCTGTGGGCTTACGCTACACCTGCACCACTTCATGAATTGCTATGTACCTTCATTTGCATGGTACAGTACTGCACATGGGGTGATTAGCATACCTGTGCTGAGGGCTGCGCAGATATGGCATACGTTGGTAGTGCACGTGGAATTGGATTGTACCTGAATCGCTCGATGGCCATATTTGGCATTATACCGCCTATGCTACGCCTGCGCCTGGCGCAAGCTTCATGAATCCCGGGGAAAGAGTTTTGTGTAGTTAGGGACTTCAAAGGTAAAGTAGCACCATCTACCATTAGGTTCAAAACTATTTGTTAATATAGTGCCATTAAAAGACTTTTTAATTATTGTGGCCACACCCCTAGATGCTGTGCTGTCACCAGCAGCTACAATTTGTTTCACCCATTTTTTAGAGTCTTTCTCCCATTGTTCTTTCAACATTCAAGTTTCTTGAATGAAAGTTCTCTCAGCCTTGGATTTATAAATCAAGTGCATAACTAGATTTTTCTTTTTCTTATTTTATAGGCCCTTTACATTCCACAAATCAACAGAAATCATCTAAGAAAAAATATCAAGAGATCAATGTTAATTGTAAACCAATATGTTATAGGGGACATTTATAGCTTATTTGTTTTGCCTGGGCATAATTATTAAGGGTCAAAGATATGACTGTTAGGGTGACAATACTCCCTTTCAAACCAACCCCGTGCTTACCCACGAAAAACTACTAGCTGAAAGAGACACAAATCAAACATTTGCAACTATAATACAAAAAATTCCTGTCATTCTAAGTCCCATCAGTTTCACAGAAACACATGTACCAACCAGCCATATCCCCATAAGCAGGTATTTGAAAAAAGATTACTAACCATACATAATTGTGAGCACTTTGTGTCTGGGAATTGTACACGATACCTTTTACATCACAAGTTAAGAAGATGTTTATGATACTATCACAAAAAGAATGTCTTTATAACAGCGTATCATATTTTTTGTAAGAGAACTTTATAAGTACTATACTTCTCCCACCCTTCTGATATTTACCTCATAGTACCAATACAAAGACAAAGCAGTTTCTTAATTATGCGATGCATTGAGCATGACATTAAATAATCTTCACTCCATGTTGCAGACCAGGATCATTATTTTCCAAATAGCTGAGAATCTAGTAGAATGACATTGCCTGAAATGGCCTTGTATGTGGAATTGCCAATGACCCTGTGCACATTAGAGTTTTTATTTTCTACAACATGTTAAGCAATACTAGCCATGTATACTTTTAAACAACTGTTTCCCATTTTAAGTTATGTAAAACTAACTCAGCCCACAGCAAGGACTCCAGCTTGACAAAAAAAAAAATCCTGAAATATTTAAGTGTTTTACTGTTCTTATTTAAGGCATTGCTTGACTGTAAATCTTCATTTAACACTGCATATAAGGAAATCATAAGTCAGCAAATGTATTTCCATACATTTAAATAGTATTTCACCACTTAAGTAGAATTTGCACGCTAGATGCAGCACTGCAGGTGTAGGTAATAAGAGAATACCTTATTTGTTGGTGTTAAGAAGGTTTCTACATCTTTTTCTCCTTTTATGAGCAAAACCAATTCGTTCCAGTTAATAGGATGTGTGATTCCATTGCTGTTTGCCGAAACGGCTTCGCAAAGTTGTTTTGGTCTTGGAAAGACGCTGTACTTGAAGCTTTGACTTTTACTTGGGTGTAAATATGTTTCTCATGGCCAGAGGTACTTCTGGGAGTTCACAGGTCATCGCACAGCATCATGGCCACACCACTAGGCCTGAATTTGGAACGCTGAAATGGAAAAGAAAGAAAAAGGACGTTTTACTTTACTTTCTCCCACCTTGTTAATCTGTCTTTATAGGTTCATAGGTTCATAAATGTGTACTAGGTTAATGGCCCTGGGGCCTTTACAAGCCTAGCCATAGGATTACTCTGGCATAGTGCCACCTGACCTTAGTTCCCAGTGCCTCTGTCGAGTAGAGCCACTGGAGTTTCTGTTTCCCATCCACTCATCAAGAGGTGCTCTGCTTGACATGTATGGGAAGTCTGTTCCATAGCATGGGCAGTCTCTGGGGTATGAACCTGTCCTGCCAGCATGTTCTGTTAATTGTGGTAATAAGGTTGAGGTCTCTGGAGCATGTGGTGTGGAGGGATTGGGATTTCTTTAGATGTAGCATTTCTAACAGAGCTGGGTCAAACATGGCTTTGTAAGTCAAGCAGAGATCGCCTCTAAGTAGATGATATGAGACAGAATTGTTGGAGTTTTTTGAGTCTGTCCATATAGGACAAGTGTTTAAGGCCTAGGATCCTCTTTGTGAGGTAGTTTTGTGGCCTCTCCAGTTGTTGCAGGTGTCTAGTGAGGTACATGCCAAATGGGGCATTGTACTCAATAACTGGCCTAATGAGGGAAGTGTAGAGGGAGACAATGACCTCTTTCTTCCTGGATGCAAAACCCTTAGTAATGAGATGTGCCACATAGAAGGACTTTCTGACCACAGTGGCAATGTGGTGATCAAAAGAGAGGTTGCTGTCAACCTGTGTTCCCAGATCTCTTATAAGACCTTCTGTGTTCAGTGGACTACCATCAATGTGCTAATTTATGGGAACTGTTTTTTTTCCAAAGGGGATGACAACACAGTTTTTGGCATTGAGCTTAAGGCCATGGTTCTGACACCAGTTGTTGGCCTCAGTGAGGCCATTCTGTAGGATGTCAACATCACTTGGGGAGTTAATAATAGCTCCCAACTTGAAATCGTCTGTGAACGTTGTCAGCCAGAGCCCCTTTGTGTTGGCCTGGACTTCAGAGAAGTAGATACCAAGCAGGGGAGGACCCAGGACCGAACCCTTTGGGACTCCACTCGTGACTAGTTGACAGTCTGACTTGGAGTCAGCTACTTTCACACTGTGGGCTCCATCTGTGAGCCAGCTTGCAACCCACATAGTGATATAGGGGTTGATGCCAAGCTTAGTGAGTTTTTCTATGATTCCTGAGAGGGGAATGGTATCAAAGGCCAAATGATACAGGTTCATAAGTTCATAGGTAGGTACTAGGCTATCTGCTCGAGGGCATTTATAAGCTTAGCCAGAGTGTGTCAGCTTTTGCCACTCCATTGATTAATTAATTGAGCCTCTGTCAAGAAGAGCCAATGAAGTGATCCCAGGGGTGTATTTTCTGTTACCCATCCACTCGTCAAGGTTTCTCTTGAAGAGTGTTAGTGAGGGGCTCTGTCTAATGTAGTTAGGAATTTTATTTCAAACCATGGGGAGTCTCTGTGACAGGAATCTATCCCTCCAGCCTGTTCTATTTATTGTTGTCATGAGGTTTAGCTCACTAGAGCGAGTGGCTCGCAGTGACTTGGATTTCTTTAGGTGGAGCATGTCCATCAATTCTGAGTTGGACATGCTTTGTAAGTCAGGCAGAGATCACCTCTAAGTAAATGATATGCCACTGAGTACAGCTGGAGCTTTTCCAGTCGGGCTGCATAGGACATATGTTTGAGGCCAGCAATCCTCTTGGTGAGGTACTTTTGTGACCTTTTCAGCTGTTGGAAGTGTCTTGTGAGGTACATTCCAAATGGGGCATTGTACCCTATGATGGGTCTGATGAGTGATGAGTAGAGGGCCATTATAACCTCCTTATTTCTAGATGCAAATCCTTTAGTAATTAGATGGGCTACATAGAAGGGTTTCCTAACTACTTTGGAAATATGATTGTCAAAGGAGAGATTACTATCTACCTGGGTCCCCAGATCTCTTATTACCTCTTCTGTATTAAGGGGGCTGCCACCTATGTGGTAATTCATGGGTGTTTTGTTTTTCCCAAATGGGATGACTATGCATTTTTTGGCATTTAGCTTGAGACCATGACTTTGACACCAAGTGTCTGTCTCAGTAAGGCCCTTTTGGAGAATGTCCGTGTCAGCAGGAGAGTCAATTATGGCTCCCAGTTTGCAGTCATCAGCGAACTTGGTTAGCCATAGTCTTCCTGTGTTTGCCTGTACTTCTGAGAAGCATATGCTGAATAGTAAGGGTCTCAGGACTGAGCCTTGTAGGACACCACTTGTGACTGTTTTAGAGTTGGACCTTGCGCCAGCTATTCTTACCATGTGAGTTCTGTCTGTAAGCCAGTTGGCAACCCATCTCGTGACGTAGGGGTTTATGTTCAGGCTGGTGAGTTTTTCTATACTTCCTGAGTGGGGAATGGTGTCAAAAGCCTTGGCGAGGTCAAGGTAGGCTGTTTGAACCACCTTCCCCTCATCTATGTCCTTAGTGACTGTCTCGAAGAAGTCACCCAGGTTTAGTAGGCATGATCTGCCCTTAACAAAGCCGAACTGGGTCGGGTCAAGTGTTTGGAGGTTCCTAATGTCTTTGTTAATGAGTTCCATTATGATGCGCTCCATAACCTTGCAGATCAGGCTAGTCAGGCTTATGGGGCGATAGTTACCAGGGTCAGTTGTGGCCCCTCCTTTGTGGAGCGGAATAACCATTGCTGTGTGCCATTTTATGGGCACGTAGCCTGTGGAGAGGCTGAGGGTGAACAGTGTATTTAGGTGGGTGGTTGGTTTGTTCTGTAGTTCGTGCAAGATGCAGCCTGGGACACCATCTGGCCTCAATGAAGCTGTGGTTTTGGCTTTTGAAAGGGCTGTTTTCACCTGTGCATCGGTGATTTCCAGGACACTACACTTTTCTGGTATTGTTGTGGGCCCTTTTGGGGGTGAGAGGGGGGTGAAGTTTGCACTGAATCTATCTGCCAGGATGTTGGCAATATCAGTAGGTTCAGTATATTCTGTGCTATTTTTCACTAGCTCAGAGCATATCTGCGAAATGCCACTTAAATTCTTGACATAGCTAAAGAAGGCTTTGTGGTTATCTTTCGAATCCTAGGATATTTTTCTTTCGAAGTTAGCCTTGGATGATTTTATGAGGGACCTTAGTTTCTTATGGATACTGATCAGGGATGTCTTTCCTTCTTGGGATTTGCTTTTTTTCTGAACTAGTTTCCTCCTTCTATTGTATAGCCTGTTTATGGCAGGGGTCTACCAGACTGGTTTCCTTTTCTTAGGGGAGTGAGTCTTGGTTTTGCTAGGGATGGCACGATCCATGCATCCTTGTTGGTGCTCATAGAGTGCATTTGTAAAGGTTCCTGCATCTTGGACACTGTTATCCTTTAGCATGGGGGCTGTGAAACTTACCACCTCTGTCTTAAGTAAGGTGAAGTTTGCTATAGAAAAGTTTTTCACTATAGTTTCCTTAGTTGGGGGTGGTGGTGGTGTGGTGTGGACATCCAGAGTGATTAGTTTATGGTCTCATCTAACCAGTGACGAGTTGACCTCTGGTGTGGAACACCTGTCGCCCATGTTGGCAATGACCAGGTCCAGTATGTTTTCACCTCTGGTAGGGGACTTTACCAGCTGATCCAGGGCATTTGAGTTGATGAATTCCAGGAAGTGCTGGGCCTGGGAATTTGTACTTGAGTAGTTTTCCCAGTTAATGGAAGGGTAATTGAAATCGCCCAATATCAGGGTGTTCAGTAAGACCTTCATGTTTTCCAGTGTCTCCAGAAAGGTGGAGTGGTGGTCCTGGGTCATGGAGGGTGATCTGTAGAGGCCACAATTTGCAGTGCAGATTTGCCTGATGTTAGTTGCACATGGATGATCCTAGAGGTATCATGCTGCACCACTAACCTGGAGGTGTACATATCCTTGATGAATATGGATACACCCTTTCCTTTTGTGTTTCGGTCCATGTTCTGTGGCCGAAATGTGTGGTATGAGTTGTAGCCCAGTAGTGCTGGGGTGCTCTGTGGAGCCTTGAACCAGGTTTCAGTTACTGTACAGATGTCGACGTTCTCCATACTGAGGACTGCTTAGAGTGGGTGCATTTTGAGATTTAAACTCCTGGTGTTGAGTAGCATAACCCTCAATTTTTTATTTGTGCTGTTTATGGATGTGGGTTTGACTTTTGAGCCTTGCTTAAAAAAGCCACTATGGGGGCAGCAAGAGCCTTGGCCAGTATTCGAAAGCTTAGGGGTGACAGGTGCAAGCCGTCTCTTGCGAAGCAACGAGGCTTGTCGAGCATGTCGTCCCAGGCTGACCGACACTGGATCCCCTTTGAATGACACCAGAAGCTTAGCAAATTGTTAAAAATTATCATTTTTTCTTTATACTGGATTTTCTTTATACAGGATTTGAAAGTCAATAATTTTTCTGTGGTGTGTCTGTGTGGATGAGCAGGTTTCCTTGGTTGTGGTTGTTTGGGTTTCTGGTTTTGGGACTGTTGTGAGGTATGATATAATTTTTTTAATAGATGCAGATGCTTGGCTTTGTCCCTTGTGAGAACATCTTAACTCAGTGCATGCTGTTTAGACAGTGATCCTAAAGGATTAGATGGTATGTTTGGTCATACCTTTCAACTCTCCAGATTTTTGCAGAATGTCCACATTTTTGTCTCATATTTGTTGTCTGCAAATCACTGAGGACTGAAGTCATCAAATGATGGCATACATTTGACTTTCAGACTTCATATACCTTAAAAAATGCATGCTAACACAAATCTTGTTATTTTAGCAACTTTCTAAACTTATAAGAGCAATATTTAAAATATGTCCTTATTTTTGCACCTCAACCCTTTCACTGTTCTGGACTTTGTCCAGATTTCTGGTGCTAAGAGTTTGAGAGGCATGTGTTTAATCACATAGACATCCTAAAGTACATGCTCTGAGGCATAATCATGGACCATGCACCCCACATGATGGCTTTGCTCCCTCGCATTCCTTGCTATTTATATATAGTAATTCCGAGATCGCAAAATATTCTGCAACCACAGAGATTATTGATCTCACATACTTGTTGGCCATCTACTTTGTCGACCAAATTGTGTAGACAAAACGCACATCCACATTTCAGAGTTTTCCTTATATACATCTGTCTTTTTTCTATGTGTATATATATATATATATATATATATATATATATATATGTGTGTGTGTGTGTGTGTGTGTGTGTGTGTGTGTCTCTCTCTCTCTCTCTCTCTCTCTATATATATATATATATATATATATATAAATAAACATGACTGCACCAGTAAATTATAACCAATAAGATGACAGTACCATGGGAAAAGCAAACCAGGTTTTGCTTGTAAAAACAAGCTTCTTCAGTTCATATCAGAACAAAGAAAGCAAATGCCTTGTAAGCATATTTGGATATGAAAATTGATAATAATTGACCATTAAACTCAAATTAATTATCAACTTATAAAAAAAAATCTGTAAGATACATACACATATACACTAGAGGAAGTATTGAAAATAAAAAAAAAATTGGAGATCTTAGCTTCTGGTGCGTTAGCGCATAATCTATCCAGTCACAGTGGTGGCAAATGTAGGACCTTGACATTAGGAGCACTGGTACAAGGCTGGATTGGATCTGGCAGGTGGTTCAGTACCTACAAGAAAGATCAGATGGATGGATGAAGTAGGACCCACATCATTTAAGTCATCTAAAGATGCAGTGTCGCCCTCAACCTCAACTGGAGATAAACTAGACAGTGTTGAATTTTGGCTGAAGGCCAAGAGGTTAACTGAGAGTTAAAATCAGGCTTTATTTTAAAATAAATATTAACAAACATCTGATTGTTCAGTTCAAATTAAGAATGTTTGAACTGGATGGGAACAGTTATCATAATCATCATTATTTCTCCAGAAGTGCTTTTCTGGAGAGTTTTACATCTAAACAATAATTTAGAATGCTAGCTTAATTTTAAAATAATGCAAGACTTGTTGTGGAATTTTCATATCCAGACAATACATAGAAGCCCCAGAGTTCAATTCTTTATCACTAGCTTTACTTTTTTTCATTTTTCAAAGTTCTTATAAGAATAAAGAGTCTCAGCCATATTCGAAGTACCTAAAAGATGTGGATTGTACACAAGAATTATAGTACCAAATGTCTTAAAAGGCAACACCTACAAGAAAGCTAACAAATATTTAAATGACAGGTTTTATACACAAATATTGCCTTTCCATTCAGGGAGTAGAGGTGCCGAAGGTGGATGAGTGTAAATACTTGGGGTCAATAGTTCAGAGTAACGGTGAGTGTGGAAGAGAGGTGAAGAAGAGAATACAGGCAGGATGGAGTGGGTGGAGCAGAATGTCAGGAGTGATTTGTGACAGAGTACCAGTAAGAGTGAAAGGGAAGGTCTACAAGAGGGTAGTGAGACGAGCTATGTTATATGGGCTGGAGACAGTGGCATTGACAAAAAGGCAGGAGTCACAGCTGGACGTGGCAGAGTTAAAGATGTTAAGATTTGCACTGGGTGTGAGGAGGGTGGACAGGATTAGGAATAAGTATATTAGAGGGTCATCCCAGGTTGGAAGGTTTGGAGACAAAGCCAGAGAGGTAAGATTACATTGGTTTGGACATGTGCTGAGGAGGAATGCAAAGTATATTGGGAAAAAGATGCTAAGGATGAAGCTGCCAGGTAACAGGAAAAGAGGAAGGCCTAAGATAAGGTTTATGGATGTGGTGAGAGAGGACATGCAGGTGGTTGATGTGATAGAGGAAGATGGAGAGGACAGGAAGAAATGGAAACAGATGATCCGCTGTGGCGATCCCTAATGGGAGCAGCTGAAAAAAGAAGATTGCTTTTCCATTAAGCATCCATTATTGTGAGAACTGGTGACACAAAATACATTTCCAAACAGATTTAAATTAATTCATTTTGAAATTTGTGATTTAGAAAACAGAGTACTAAAGAAGCACCAGTACTAAAACAGTGAGCTGATCAATTGACTTTCATTGTCTTTGGATAAAACAAAGCAGGACAGTAAAATAATTAAATTCTCCTGAGCTATAAATGAAATAAATAAGGTCTAACAAAAGAGAAAGAATAAAGCAGTCTCCATGAAAGACGTAATTCTGAAATTCATAAATATGGTATGCGATGTGGAGGTCCAGTGCAGTGTAGAAAGCCCACACCAGAATCTTATGCAATCCGAAGACAAAATGTTTCTGGAGTGAGTTACAGAGCAATTCTTTATGAAGCGGATATGTAAATGAAGGCATTGAGCAGAATAATCAGACATTTAAGACTGATTTATGACACTTGATAACCAGGTAGGAGGACTGGTCAACAGACCGTTTGCAGCCATGACCTGGGCCTGTAAGGCAACAAGAGTAAAAAGATAACAACTAGTATCAAATTAGTTACAGCAGAGACTGAGAAAACGTTTCATGCTAGGATAATGAAAGTTTACAATTTGCAATAACACTTTTAGCAATTGCAGAGTAAATGTTTGCAGTGCAGGCTGCAATGTAGTTGTGTACAATATCAACAGACAAATATCGACAACAAAAGTTGAAAAGCACTAGCTTACAGTATATAGAGTTAACTTTATAAGATCCCAGAGTTAAAATGGACAATGCATTTCAAGAAAATGCTGCGACTGACTGCACTACTGCATGATTCATAAAGTATATTTTTTAGTATTTTTTGTAGTAGGAACAGGAAGAATCTTTCAACAACTTGTATTTTAATTTCCATTTAAATAGGTCCATGGTGATGTCTTGTCTTATTAAGCAAATAAAGGTGATCTAGCTGTCATAGACGGTCACAAACTGATAAACACAGGCAGGAACAGATTATGCAAAGTGAAGACAACATAGAAAAACTAGATAAGAACGTCAGTCACACGTTTTGCACAACAATAGACGGTGTTGAAAACTCTTGTCATAATTTGTATACAGTAGGCTTTACAAGAATATGAAATAAAGCATCCACAGCAAATAATACAGGAACTAGCCTGCATAGTGCATCACAGAAATGCCTGAACAACACAATGAATTTAACCAGTTTGGTTAGAACTGTTATTGTACAGGCATTCATGGATTGTGGGATGTCCCCTTCAATTTGCATTGCCAAAAACAGGGTTGTTAGATGAGGTGATGTAGTGTTGCTTACAATTGTGGATATTTTAGCTAATAACTACTCTAATGCTGAAGCATTTCTTATTAATACTGGCTATCATTTTCTCTATGCCTGCTAGTTCTGTGACAGAGCTTTCCTTTAACTTTTCCAGCCTGGGAAAATTTAGTTGTTCCAAAGTACAGTAGTAGTCAGCGCTCCATCTTTCTACACCACACATCCAGGTATGCCTCGCAAGTTTTAAGGGGACAATGAAGTCCTAACATTTTGGATGAAGGCACTCAGTTGTAATACATCATGTGTTACTTGGTGTGACCAGGGCTCTGTGCTTCCTTATTTTTTTTTGTTTTTTATTAGCTTGTGTGAGTATCTCTTGTTTTTCAAGATTTTAAGGGGAAGGTTAAGGATGAATGTGTCAGCTCTTCTTACAAGTGGAATTAATTGAAAATATAGCTTGCAGATATAATACAAAATGTGATCATCTTAAGCTATGCCATCCAGTTCAGGAGCTAAGTACAGTAAAACTACATTGAGGTGAGGAACAGAACAGGGTGGGGCAGTGACAAACCAGGAGGTGGCCAAAAGGGAATATAGGAATGGATGTGAGTAGGAGCTCTAGCACTGTACAGCACATATTAAATACAGTAAGACACCATCAAGTAGTGATTCTATCAGCAAGAAGATCAGGACACTGGGGTAGTAAATAAGATAGTTCTGTTCAGAGTTAATATGCTGCTAGGACTGACCCTGGACAGGACTATGGAGGAGTTAGGAAACACAGTGAAGAAGAGTAGGACTTGTCTCCATGCCTTAGTCTATGTGAGAACCGATGTCTTGACTGCATGATTAGTGGAGGAAGTAGACAAAAAGGCAGAGGAGATAGTCCAAGGTTGTCAGGCGCTTGAGTGAACAGTGGCTTTCTTAGATGTACCACAAGAGTCATCATCCAGCATTGTAGCTAGAAATTACAACATATTGTTAGAGCAGTGGACAGAAGAGAATCACAGATATGGGCATAATGGACAAATGAGGGAAAGCATTTCCTAGAGAAAATCTTTATGCAAAGGACAGGTCCATGTCTGTAAGCTAGGGATATCATTGCTGAAAGAAGTACATAAACATCAATTTGCTTTTAAAAAGAATTGAAAGGTGAGGGAAGAAGGAAGGACATAAAAGCATTTGAAGGATAACAAGTATAGAGACAAGAAATGGTAAAAGGGGAGAGGAGAGTACATGAAGGGCAGTTAGAAAGATAAGAAGGAAGCTCGGGAGGCACACAAGCAAAGAATGGAGTTAAACGTCATGATATTCAATGCCAGAAGCCAGTGAAGACTACTACTGTGCTGTTTATGTAAGCCTGCAATGTGTCAGTGGAAGAAGGAGCAACACCAGAGTGGGAAGGAATGGCATGGATAAGGTAAAGACACTGGCACTCAGACATAAGGCATGGAGGACAGTCTGTGAACAGGTTAAGGAGCTAGGGCCAGAACAAATAGGCAGAGGCAAAGGAAGACAGTAGTCTCTCAGCTGCAGATTGTTCAATTACTGTGCTCTGAGCAGGAAAGAAAAGGACTCTGAGAGGTCAGGAATAATTAGTTCAATTGGTACAAGATACCACACACGCATGCACACTCACACACACACACACACACACACACACACACACACACACACACACACACACACACACACACACACACACACACACACACACATATTCAGATTTAATCTTTATCAGGTCAGGTGAAGTCTGAATTACACTGAGGTGAGGAATAGAACAGGGTGGGGCAGTGACCACCTCAACTCATCCACCAGTCAGTAAGGGACACATTTACTTTAGGCAAAGCACTTGATACTCATAGAGAAAGAAATTAGTGAGGGGCTACCGAAAGGTGGATTGCAGATATCTTGGATTGCTTTTGTCCAAGGAATTAAAAACAATAGGAATAATTGGAAGTTGCAAAGAACACATGGGTATGGTTCAGAAATAGTATTTTGAAAAGTATGCACAGGCGTTTGCCCAAAAGAAGGAAGCTCTAACTCAGGTGGAGACAAAACTGTTTGACTGTGACTGTCAAGGCAGCATGCAGAAATAAAGGTGAAACCATCAAATGGCAGAAAGAAATCAGCAGGGAAAAAGAGAGGCAGGCCTTTATCAAGGCAAGAAGGGAATTGACCAAACTAATGATGTAAGCTAAGACTGTACTGGAAAGGAAATTAGCCCAGGGTGGCACAGTGAAGAGCTAAAGAGGTTTTACATGTGTTATATCAGAGAAGAAGGAAAAGGGAGGGGGTCTGTACTTAACAGAATGATCAAAAACAGAAGAGAGGTTATAAAAAAGGACACAAATGCTGTACCAAATTAGTTCTTCATCTCCATATTCACAAAACACAAAGAAGGAAGAGTTTCTTAATGGGAAAGTGGAGGGTTGTCACTCACACACACACACACACACACACACACACACACACACACACACACACACACACACACACACACACACACACACACACACACACACACACACACGTGCTGACATTAACACATTAACATAGGATGGTTGCAGTTAGATAACTACTTAAGAAGCAAGTTATACAAGGTTATGATTGGGTCTCCGATTGTAACCACATTATTATGTGCTCAAGACATGGATGCCTAGAAATTCACATGAGACCTGATCATAACTCTTTGTAGTGTGTAGAATCTCTACTCCAGTTACAAAAAATATATAAAAAAATATGATATGTTTTACTAGCTTTGAAAGCCAGTAAAACACTTAGCGAATGCTGCTGCATAGACATCAAGTAAGGAAAAAGTCAGTGGCAGTTTTTACATACTGCCCTAATTTAAATAAGTTACTTAGTCTTATGTCTGTAAACTTCAGTGGCCATAGGAGGAAAGATGTTCAGGGACCAAAGGAATGACCCTTCCCTTATACCTCACTGTCACAGTGCTTAGGAGTGTGCAACAATTGTTGCATACCTCTGAAAGTGCTGTTACAGTTGGTCTCGTACTACAGTAGCATGTAACAGGTTTATCTTTTTTCCTGATTTTGGAACATAATTAAAGCACTCCAAGCATTACAAAATTCTTTTTTGCAAGCCATAGTCATTGCCTGTAATTGTATACTCTACATCAGGAAAAAGAAGAAAGGAACACGAAAAACTTTCAAGTACTTCAGTTAAGAGAAAAATGTATGCATAACAGGGGTAAGGTCTGTATGTATTTGTTTAATACAAGGAGAGCAGTAAATGAAGAAAGGTTTTTGAGATCAAATCCTGCTTAGGAATTTAAGCATACATAGGATACAGGACATACAGCTAATTTAGTTTGGGAAAGAAAACATGCTTTTGATTAAGTAGAACCTCCACGCTATCACACTGGTTCGCATCAAGCAGACTGGGTGAGTCAAGCATTCTACACTTAACATCCAAATTTGTACTTCTGAGCTCGGAACTCCATGTATTCTTTGCTGTGCATGGAAATAAGTTTGGCTTTGTGTAGGCCTTATCCTTCCTGGCCAACAAATCTTCAGGAAATATAACACTTAAATGGAAATCAGCTGACTGCTTAGAGAACATTACTAATAATAAACAGGAAGAGAGAAATGCAGAACTACACAATTGTGAAATCGAAGGAGCTTTATGTTTTGAAGAGTTGTCTAAGTATTGTCACTTCTTTAATGTTTAAAGAAATTAAAACATTTCATAAACTGCTTATGTTTTTACTGATCATTATCCATGCATTATGGAAGCCCCATGACAGTGCCTTGGATCTGAATTTTCTACTTTGTTCTTCATAAAAACAAGAAGAACATAAAAATAAATAGAAGAAATGAGCTGCCTGAGCTGAGTTCTGTTAGCATTAGATGACTGCTGTCTCTGCTTTTTCCTTCCTTTCTGATTACTGCAGCAAAATGGTTTGTAGTAATTATAAAAGCTATATTTCAGATTTGGGTAACATAACAGAAATACAATTTATTACTACACCCCTGCGCAGATCTCACTTCAGTAAAATAAGTGGAAAACATAGAAGTAACTGCAAAGTAAAACAGAATGGACTATTAAATCTATAATGGATGCAAAGATGTCCAATTGCTTTTTTTTCAACAGGAGTGAGAGATCAAAGAGGAATAGTTTAACTGTATTAGGAAATGCAAACTAATGAGACTGTTGGATAAAGAAGGTGCAAGCACATAGTCTTAAAAGGATGTAAAAGTGGAATGGCTGCTAGTGTTTATATAATGTGCTGTAACACAGGCTGAACATACTAGATAGCTTCTATTGATGTTTGCTTTGGTTTTAAGGTTTAAATGTTCCATTTGCTTTGGAAGACTAACAAGAGGCCTGTTAGTTATACTGTCACCTGAAGTCTCCAGCTAAGCAGTGCGGCATGTCATATAAGTCAGTCAGCAGGTTTGTGCATCATCAGATGCCGTATGGCCAAGTCCACTGGCAACGAGTGTAGACCGTTCTCTCATTCAAAGAGTATGATGGCTTGATTTATCTGAACTATGAGGTAAGAACTAAAAAAGAATACAATAGGAAAATCAAATAAATGACTGAAAGTAAGGAAAAAATAAATTATTAAAATATGTAAATTACAAAGAGACAGAGAAAAATAAAATGGCACCTGTGACAAGAGGTGAAAAATACAAATTCAGGATTTTAGCACTTTACTATTCATACTGCCATAAAAATATAAAAATAATAATAATAAACAAAAAAAAACAGAACTGAAACTTCGAATAAAAACTTACACCTCCACTATGTTACCTTTATAATACAGCTAGAATAAGACCAAAATGGATCACTGAACATAAACCCTTTTTCATCAAGGACTTTATACGTCAATATTCCTAAGAGCTAGGATGATCTGGTAAAGTTTTCTATTTAGATATCTGTAGTCATCCATCCAATTCCTTCACTGACATCGGTAAGAACAGTTCTCCACCCTCTTATCTAGTTCTTGCTCAACAGCAAACATAAACAAACAAGGGACTCACACAACCAATGTATCACAGGCTGGCGAATCCAAGTATTGAACTGCAGAAGCAGCATTAGTAGAGAAGAATCAGCTACATCAGCAGGGGCAGGAGGGGTGATACTCCCTGCTGTAAGAATGTACTTTTGCCAAACCTGTATAGCCATGAACAAGTAGCATAACTAGTACAGTAAGATATGCATTCAGCAGGAGTCTACTTTAAAGGCAGACCAGCAAGCAGTGAGGTAGCAAGTGGTCAAAATAGGTAGCAGGTGTTTAAAGGACTCCTTCTGGTAAGAAATTCTATTATGTATTCTTTTGTCAAACAAAGATGGTAACTTAGAATCAGCATGCAGTGTGTATAATGAATACATTCTCCCACAGGAAAAAATATTGTTTTTATATCTGATCTCTGCTAAACAGTTGCTGAATATACTTGACTACCAATTTTAGCAGACTATTTGGTACTACAGCAACCTATATCCTCTTCACAAATGCTACCTGTGTACATCCAGCATCACCCTGTTTTAGACCACCCCTGGACAAAGGTAAGTAGGACAGAATGGTTTAGACTACGCATGAGACTTTTGGAAGAAATTTAAGACTGGTGCATAAGAAGACCTTAATGAAACTAAATCTTTGGGCAAACTTTACTGCTATCAATAATATCTTTCAAGAAAGAAATTTCAGATCTGCAAAGATGGATGG
The DNA here is from genome assembly GCF_019279795.1 of Protopterus annectens. Taxonomy (NCBI): domain Eukaryota; kingdom Metazoa; phylum Chordata; order Ceratodontiformes; family Protopteridae; genus Protopterus; species Protopterus annectens. The sequence goes on along the minus strand of NC_056747.1, from coordinate 1,014,737,079 downwards.
CTCAATAGGAAGAATAGACAAGTTTTGACACATGAAATTAAGGTATAATTGAATAAGATTTTCTTAGAAGGATGAAGGATAAAGGTGTATTTTTAGAAACAGCTAAAGAATAGTCACATTTCCTTTCTTAACATTCAAAATGTTTGCCAAATGCACCTTGATGGCAAAGTAATCCTAGCTTTTGTTAAACAGGCAACCAGGGTTGCCACCTGTCATGAAATTTTACGGACAGTCAGGAAATCATGGACTATCAGGAAATCAGGTTTTAGTGATTTTTTTCATGTATTTTGAGTCAATCTGGAAGCCAACACATTACTGAATAATATTTTCCCAAACTGTTTATGGTTTCACTTGGATTTCCTTTAAATTATGTTGTTAAAACAGTCTTTTGTTTTGTTATAACCAACGTCCTGGGAGATGTTAAAAAAATAATCATTTTCATGTTGTAATTTAGCAGAAGTGCACAAAGTCTAAACTGTTTGAGTTTTTATGTATAAAAATTAAATAACAGATCTGTCCTCCAGTTGAATGTTTTTCTCTGTGATGAAATTACTTTGTGTGTGTGTGTGTTTAGTATAAATAACACTGTAGGAAAAAAACAAAAGCTGGATTCATGAAAATTGTGAAATGCACATTGTAAGAAACAGTATGCACACATTCATTTGTCATCTTGTCTTTTTTGATTTTCAACCTTTTTGCTCATCTAGTTTAACAGTTTCAACAAATATAACAATTAGCAGAACAAAACAAATGCTATAGAATACCGTTTAGTATGTACAAAATGTTTATGTATTTGCTCATCGATGACATTTTAGCACATTATGTACTGTTTCTTCAAGACTGCTGTTAGAAAGATAAACGTAATAGAAAAGCAATAATGGATGGGGCAAAATATGTGTTTTTTTACAGGTTTTTGCCTTTTCTAAAGGTGGTGACCCTACAGGCAACTCTGGTACCAAATCTTGCTATGGAGTAAGGTCTCTTAATGGTTCAGGTTTTAAAATTCTTTTTAATAGAATGTGACTTTTTAAGCAGGGTCTTTGAGTTTCTTAAAAGACTTGAATGACTCGATATAAAGACTAGAATAACACAACCACTAAGGGAAGCGAAGAAACCCTAACACTAACCCAAGAAATCATACATTAGGTGAAGCTCTACAAAAGGGTGACAAAAAGTTCTGTTGAAGGAGGATTTTCCAGGACAGGAAGAATCAGGCCTGAAGCAGATCTTAGGAAGAACAAATGTTTTGGCCAAAAGATCTCCAAGAGAATTAGCTGTTTTTTCCTAATCAGCTTTGATGATGACAAAATGAATTATGTGAAAAAGTTGGAAGGATAGTGAAACACTGAGACTATGTAATTAAGAATAAATCCTAGGAATAAACATTACTTTCACAAAGAGACTAGTCACCAGAGGAGTCCCCCAGGGTTCTGTGCTGGGACCTCTCCTGTTTGACATTTACTTTTCTGAAATAAAAGCCAATACCAATGGGCTCTGGCTGACTCAGTTTGCAAATGACTGCAAATTAGGTGCAGTCACTGAATCCCCAAATGACTTAGCCATCCTGCAGGAAGGTTTGTCCCAAATAACTAACTGGTGCCAAAATCATGGACTGAAACTAAATGCCAAAAAATGTATCATTGTGTTCTTTGGGAAGTCATCAGAAATACTCAGTCTAGGGATCTAAACCTCTTCTGCAACATCAACAGAACAATTTGGAGGGACAGGTATATCTCGCAGAGGATACCACTGCTCTGGAACAGACTTCCCATCCACATAAAACAAAGTTCATCCCTGTCCATATTCTAGTGCAAATTAAATATAGGGATAGAAACAGAAAATTTACCCTAGGACTGCCCCCTGTACTAATAATGGACAGAGGCAGCTCCTAATTGTTTCATCCCATATATGGGTTCCCTAAAGTTATCTATGGTATGATCCCAGTTATTCTCATTAGGGGTAATAATAATTATCAACCATGCGATGGGTAAGGCATATCTATAATCAAATGGAATAGGCTATTTTGAGCACAAAAAGGAAACGTGGCTAGGCTTAAAATGTCCCTCAAGTGCATCTAGCCTAGTACTTACCTATGAACATGTAAAACTTGTTCATAGGGAAAACAATAAATAGATTCCATAGCTTCAGGAGGACTGACCACATATATAAAGGACTAATGTGATAAAGACGGCAGAAAAACACTCTCTTTGTGACTACTGCAATATGCCCCCCACTCCAGGTTGGAGACGTGTGTGTGTGTGTGAGTGTGTGTGTGTGTGTGTGTGTGTGTGTGTGTGTGTGTGTGTGTGTGTGTGTGTGCACATGCACGGGCACCACAATAAGAAAAGTGAGCAAGAACACAACAATAAACAAGAATCAGCATTGTCAAATTCTCAGCTTAACATACAAGTAAACCAAGGCAGTCTGACTAATAAAAAAGAAGATGGAGAGAAACAGAGTGATTCCTCCCATGATGAATTACTGTTATTGGGAGTACCACACACAACTGCAATGTACACTTTGGGGGGAAGGTCACTGTAACAGTAAACAAAAACATTTGAGCAGAACATTAAACAGCAGATACATAAGTGCTAGGTGGCATCCATTTATAGAATCATCTGTTAAGCAGCCATGCCAAAACCTGTCCTACCCATAGACTGAACTTCTAGCTTGCATTGTTTAGTGATTGCATGGATACAGTCAAATTTTCTGCTCTTGTACTTCATAAGTAGAAATCTTCCTAATGTATACTACAGAATTAGCTGCAGTTCTTGTGAAATACTCCCAGACGGCATGTTGAAGTGCTTTGATGTACTTACTATAATAAAAGGCAGTAAGCCTAACAACCTTACTAGAAGGCAATACAGTGGGTCAGCACTTTGACAATGTTTGTTTTTTGTTCTTCATGAGGGAGACAAAATTTTGATCAGATTTTCTGAAAAGAATGTTCTTGTGCTATAGTATCTTAACTATCTGTACACATCTATAGAGTGGGATAAATGTTTCCATCATTTTAGTAGTTGAAGTAAAGAACTTAACATTAAACTGGCGGATTCAAGGAAACAGAAGACACTACTTTTGCAAAAAAGTATCAGGTTTTCAATGGCGACCTCTCATTATGAAATACTGTTGATGGCAGTTTGCACATTAAGAGACTGCAGTTCACGTGCTCTTCTTCTCCCTGAAAAACGATTTGATGAATTAAATTTTGCAGCAGAAACTCATCAGCTGCCTGGAGGATAAAACTTGTGCTGTTGGAGGTATTAAATGCAAAACGCTCTTAAAAAAAAAACTTCTAACTGAAGCTAACATCTGTGGGAAAGCAGTAACACCAGCAGATATTACAGTGACAAGTACCCGAGATTCTGTGCAATACAAAAGTACTACTCAACAACAGTTTTGTACCCCTTACTTTTCAACTTCTTTGGTATTCTTCTGTCACTACCACAATACTTTGTGTCAGATGGCTGCAGCATCTCTGATTTTAGTTTTGACATTCTCATTCAGACCTCCCTTCACCTCAACATCATCTTCCAGATACATGAAGCTGTTAACCTGTTCCATTGTTTTCTGTTTTATCTCAGTTTTAAGCTTCTTCTAATTTGCCCCATATGCTGTCATGACCACTGTCTTATATGTGCTAAGTTTCATCCTGTGTTCCTTCAGTTTTGCATTTCATTCCCCTATAATTTGCTGAAGTTCTTTTTCAGAGTTGACCTGTAATGCTGCATCATCTTCATACAGCAGCTTTGTTGATCTGTTCCCTCTGACCTGATTGCCGATGTAGGCTATTACCAGTATGAACAGGAGTGTGCTTAGAGCTGAGCCCTGATGCACAACATCTCCCACTGGGAACCCCTCTATGAGAACAAGTATTGTTTTACTTTTGTCATTGGATCCCTGTGCATAGCTTCACTAATTCTATCAATGATTGTCTACCTGTGCAGCATATAGGGTTGAAACCTGACTATTAACCTGTTGACCAGAGTTTGACTAACAGTCCCAGCTCTGGAGAAGCCACGCAGGGAGGTGGAGTGAAGGAACATGGCCTGTATGCCTCTCCTGGGGAGAGAGAGGAGCTTGCATATGGTTAGATGCACACAGTGCAGTGCAATTTCCCTGGTGGAGATAAGAGAGGCCAGCACACATGCTGTGGGGGTAGGGTCAGGACTGTTTGAAGGCAGTGCCCCTTGCAAAAGTGAGGAATTTCCTTTGCAGGCAGCCCATTGCACATCCCTCCTGTGCGCTGAGTAGGTGCATGTGGTAGGGGTGGGGAGAAAGCTGTAAAATGCTTGAAGCACCCATGATGGATGTCTGGATGACAAGTCCTCTTGGTCTGATCTTCAGGTTGGGAACAAAATGAGTTGATGGTTTGAGAGAGGGCTTAATGGTCAATAGATGGTGCAGGCAAAGAATTACAAAAAAAGTCCTCTAATGTTTCTGAGACTTCTGACCATCTCAAGACTGTTCAAACCAGCTTGCTTGGGAACTTGTCATTTGCTTTCTTCAAGCCTCTCTACCTCTTCCTCTTATGAGTCATATCTGATACCTAGAGCCACTACTATCCATGGAGTTTACAAGGCAAAAGAAGAAACGAAAGTAGGTCATCAGGTCTCTCTTCCAAGTCACACATGCATGCACTCAGTCCTATAGACAATTTAGAGTACCCAGTCCATTTACTGCATGTCTTTGGAATCTATGAGGAAACTGAAGCACTTGGAGGAAATTTAAGTGAACACAGGGAGGAGATACAGATTCTGCACAGACGGCATCCTAGCCAAGAATTGAACTGGTGAACTTCTTGCTGTGAGGCAACAGTACTAATATTCTAGGAATGTCCAATCAGTCTCTTTCCTCATCTCCAGCTTCTTCCCAACTATCTGTTTCAGTGCAAACATTGGGTCAGCTGTACTGCATCCTGATGTGGATCCAAACTGCTCCTCTTCATACAGTGTGACAGGAGTTTGATAAGTCTGTGCTACCCGCAGCTGTGTTAAATGAGGAAAGCACAGTATCTTAGTGCTATTCCATTAGCTGCCACTCTGTGTTCACCTCAGAGCCTAACAAGCACATTTCAGTATTTGCACTACAATTCTGTCAGAAGCTGAAGTAATTTTCACCATGTTTTCTTTCACCTCATTGCCAAAAAGCAATTGGGTATTTAATTTAAACGTGCTGTTAAAGTCAAAAGAAGAAGAAGAAGAAGAAGTCCAAAAGTTTGTTTTATTTAAAAAAACAATATTTTATTTTATTTTTAACATTTATGTCTCTGGCTGTTGAATTTTTCATTTTTTTGGTTTGAAGCTGCTTATTCCACTGTAAACAATTCTGTACTGAAAACTAATATATAACCATGTTACTCACAGAGGGGAGGAAATGAAAACTTTTGCAACAGCGGTCTAAAGTCCTAGACTCTTTGTCAAAATGTAGGAAAGCTAGATGTGTAGTTGTTTGTTATTGGCTGGTACTCTGACAAATTATGACGGGGCAGCTTTGTCTGTTAATTTAATATAGCCTGTCTACAACTGTCATTACAACTGGCCTGCCATTTAATAGCCTAGTGCCCAAGTAACAGGATGTTGAGAACTTGCATCAGATAAATCTTTAAAAGCATAAAATGATGGAGGAGGAAAAGTCTGATTTCCTTCACTCTCCTCATTTTTAAATTCACTCACACTATTAACTTTCTCAATAAATGCAATGTCCTCTGGGAGAGAGCCAAAAGATGGTGAAAAAGTGGCATTGTAATCTGAATCAGAATCCACTAGGCAGTCTGTCTTCTCATCAGGAATTCATTTTCATCATCTGTAGTGATGGAAGACCTTTTTTCTTATCCCTTTATCTCCCCTTTTCAGTAATGCACTAGGGGAGTCTGTCTCTTTAAACACCACAGACAACCCAAGCGACTCCTGCATTGGTGCAAACAGTGCCAAGATGTTGCTGTTTGCTATTCTATATGAAATTGTGACGACTGGGGAGAGATGGGTGAAGGCTGCCAGCCTAGTCAAATAGAATTTGATATCTAATTCTGGCATTTGTAAATAAATATAAAATACAGGCATGTTTTCTTGATAATAAATGTAAAATACAGGCTTGTGTTTTTAAATGAAAGAAAAACACTGTAAAATGTGAACTTCAAGATTGTTACAACATTACCCCCTTGCTGTAAAGAAAAACTAAGTCAAGCCTTTCAAATTTGTCTTTTGAAACTAAAATGATTTTATGACATTCTTTGATCTTTAAAGTTGGTTCCAGTCAGGCTGGCTGAAGACATTATGTCTATTGTGTTAACTAAGGACTAATTGCTAGAGTGTATATGTGAAATGCCTTTTAGTGTTGTATTCTCCTGTGCAGGTGTTAACTTGCTAAATAATGCAGTTTCTGTTAGCCTGGGAACACCAGGTTAAATATCAAAGAAATGGTGTAATGGAAACTAACTCAGAATAATGTAATCTGGGGAGGACCCAGAGACATGTTTGTTAGTGATGTTTTATAAACTGTGTCTCAGAGAGAGACTGGGGGGAGAACATGTTGATCTTGATATCCAACTTACCAGCACTCTGCTTATGCTCACATGTAAGTTTCTAGCACTGTGATTTCTTGTAGGAATAGTTAAAGCTAGTAAAGATTAATTAGGTATTTTTCTTTGAAATCAGACCTGTCCTACTGTATTATTTTAAGTTTCTGTGTGATCTCTGAACTCTTAGATATCTCTGTGGTGTAGTAGTTTTGTCTTGTGTTTTAATTATTTATTATTAAATATTTTTAAAACCTTCTACCTGTGGCTGGTTTATGTAGAGATAAATTATGCTTTAGGGTACATTATATATTTATAGAGTTTACTGTCTAAGCCCTTCCAATAAGCCTTAAACTGAATAGTCACACTACCGTTGGATAATAATATTGCACAGTAATAACTGGACACCCTTTTAAGGGCCTTTTAGTAGCTGATATTATTAACTGGGTGCTGGCAGTAATTACTACTGTATAGTCTGGGTTAAAGGGGCACAGCTGGAGAATCTGCGTCAGCCTTTCCCAGGAGTGTCTGTGAAGTTGTATAAATACCTAACTCAAAGTGTGTGTGTGTGTGTGTGTGTGTGTGTGTGTGTGTGTGGTGTGTCAGCTACTTGGCAGGGACATGAAGCACTGGTTGGACAGAGAGGGTACTGGAGGTTCTAGCTTGCTCAGTTAGGTTGAGACTTAGACCCTATAACTGTGCCAATGGGGAGTCTTATTGGGGATCTGGTGAGCAAGAGAGCAGCCAGTGCCAGACTGACCGTGATATCTGTGTGCACTTAAGGAAAATTGTACTTTACTGTGTGTATTAGTTATCCTTTCCTCTTCTATGAGACGACCTCCCTGGTGTTAGTGGTGAGGATTGAGGCTCCTTGATTGCTGGGCCAGGGCACAGTCATCACACAAATGACTGCCTGGCAAACTATGGGGTAAAACTGATTGCAAAGACTGTGAAGCTGAAGATGCTGCCATAAATCAGCCCAACAGACCATCTTTTTGGTGATATAGGGCCCCATATATGTGTGAAAGTCTCAGCAATAAGATGTTCCAGATTCTGCACAGGTATTTTGAGCCTGTCAGTTTTGATGAAATGTCCTGAATTGTGGATGCTGCATACATAAAATTATCAGTAGGGCTCTAGAGTCATGGGATCATGACATGGTCACACGTTAACAGGATGAAACACCAAGGCCTGTAACATAGATACTGTACCAGGCAATACATGTATTGTGTGGCTAGCTGGCTGATGGTAATAGTATAATAACCCTAAATGCTGCACCAGGAATCTCTGATTTGTACATTACCATTCACTGTTTTGTAATAGCATAATAACCCTGAATACTGCACCAGGAATCTTTGATTTGTACATCAGCCATTCACTGTTTTGTAATAGTATAATAACCCTGAATGCTGTACCAGGAATCTCTGATTTGTACATTAGCCATTCACTGTTTTGTAATAGCATAATAACCCTGAATACTGCACCAGGAATCTTTGATTTGTATATCAGCCATTTACTGTTTTGCTAAGTTAACAAAACAAACTTTGTATACATCCTCAATATGGTGCTGAATAATTAAAGATCCAAACTGTGCATACAGTACAAATGCCATCAGAAACCTTTACCTAGCTAGGTAATAATAACCATATTATGTAGTCTGCAGTGAAACTGCTGTATCGCCAATACAGACAATTACTACATCCAGCACTACTCACCAGAATTAAATCTCTGCTGGTTCACTTGTACTGTATCAGTTTGGTAAACAAAGCACATGCTGCACTAGCCTGGGCCAGAGCAAACAAGAGGTACACGTAGCAGGTAGCTAAGTACACTAGGTTACTAACAATGTTGCACGTGCTACTCTCTTTCTCCATCAAAAGGTATAGCTAGAAAATCCTGTTCTGTACACCATCTCTTTAGTGATAACGAATATCCAGTGATAAACGACCGTCCTTTTTTCTGCAGGCAGCTTTTACACTATACCAGCTGTCAGAAACCTTTATTTAAATTTGTAGTAGCAAGTATACTGAACAATTCAAATGCACTCAGTTCAACAAATATATTAACATTACTGCATCATGCTCAGCTCATCAGAATAAGCTCTTTGCTGGTATACTTGTAGCATTTTACTAAATATTTCAAACAGTAACTTGGGACTTTGGACCAGACTAAAACAAGATGTAATCCATCATAAACAAGTGGATTTTTGAAACTATATACCGTTAATATCTGTTCCTCTTCTTCTATGGTATGAATCATAAATATATAAATTAGAAATGCAGACAGATCACACTGCAGATGGCCACAGAAGCTTATACTTGAATAACTAGTGACAAGCATGCAGTCTTGATAATTAAGATGTAGCCATGCCCACAGTAGCACATATTAAGAGAGTTGCTACATCATTCTTAGCTTATCACAACTGCTTATCTGCTGGTTAATGTGCACTTGTACCACATTAGTAAATAAACAACTAGCATGAGCAAGAAAATGGCCATAATATGCGTGTGTGTGTGTGGGGGGGGTTACATTTTTGGTTTTGTACAACCTCAGCTTTAATTGCTGCCACGTCCGACTCCATCAGAGATGTAGCCACAAATCTGTGACTTATACACTCAAACCCTTATATGGTTGCTTCTTCTCCCACTGTAACTTTCACTCTGTGGTACTTAGAAATATGAATTAAACATGTAGGAATTAGGCACATCTAATAATTATTGCATCAGTTATCATATCAGAAGCTTATAACTGCACAGCTTTTACCTTAGCCAGTTGCAGCCAATTTACAGTGATCTTTGTTCTTTGATGGTGAACTTCAAAATAAAGGAGACAGTCCAAATGAGTAGCTAGCTTTGTCCAGAGCAGCAGTGTAATCATCCTGTTTCACTCAGACACACAACGTATGCCCACGTTTACCCTTGTGCCTCGTTCAACCACAAGCAGTCTGCTCTACCTCTAGTCAATAAGCAACTCAGAACAATGTGACTGTGTGACTGAGATTTTGTTAGTTAAGGAGTCAACCAAGTAGATAAACAAAAACAACATGGACTGTCTCAGTCAGCCTTCCTCAAACCACAGAAAATCTTTGAGCATCCCTGTTATGAGAAATTGCTATGGGCCTGCAATACAAAAAAAGTACATGCTGCACAGTACAGAAGTGGACCAGTCCATCAAAACACATGCACACAAGTGTATACATACACATAAACATACACAAACACACACACACACACACACACACACACACACACACACACACACACACATACACATACACACACACCATTCTTCTTACAATCAACAGATTGACAGTCAAATACATGTATATTATGAATGATATCCTTTGGTATTTAAGTTGAGAGCCCACATTAAAACAACACTTTAAGTATGCAACATTTACAGACTTGCTTGGACCTCCTGCAAATCAGATATGTACATTCCCAGGGATGCTGCCCTCATTATTTGAAAAATAATCACTGTTTCATCATCCAAAAATCCATCTGTCCATTTACCCATCCTTCCTTCCATCCGTCCAAGCATCGCTGTTGATTTAAACTTGTTTTTTGCAGACGAGGCAAGCCCCTCTCTGCCCCAATGTGTGGGCAACTCCAAGACTGCTATACTTTGGAGAAAATGGACTATTCTAAGAATTGGCTATATTAACTTAAGTCTCAATTTTGGATCAGTCTAAACAGTGTATCATGTGATTTTAATTATGCATAAAAGAAGTGTCATTAATAACAGATTTAGTTCTGAGGAAGTTTTATGTGATGTACGGAATAAAAGTGCTAAACTTGTTCTAATACATTTTGAGTTTGGAATACTGTTGCTTCCTTCTTAGTACTACATAATTTATCAGTTTGTGTTTGTTGTGTTTCTGTCGAGTCATTTTTCCAGTATGTCTTCTTCTCCAGGTATCTCTAGAGACAACAGTTCAAATGAACAAAAACATTTTAAAATTATGGGAGACCTTACTTTACTTTTGCAGCAGGTGAGCCAGTATTTAGAAATTAATTCTTCCTATTGCCAAGGGTGATTGATGCAAAGAAAAGAAGTATTGAATAGTTTGGAAAGTTTTGATCTCTCTCTCACTCAGTCTACACCTAGAGTGAATATGGGTCCATCTCAAACACAGCTGATGTTTAAATATGAGGTATGGAAAATTAACCACTTTGATTTCAAGACAGGAACTAACTTTGGGTGGCATGATGCCAGGGAATCTTCTTGGGCTAGGCTGATATAGGCTCCAGGGCCGTTAACCTAGTACACACCTATGAACCTATGAACCTATGAACAAATGCACCTAGGAATCCACAATCTGACCCCAAAGGTGCTTCCATGAGAGATTAATTAAAAATGCTAGAAATAAAGTTGTTTTTATTCAAGAAATTGCAGTTGAAGAACAATTATTTAATGAAAAATATTGAAAGTAATATTGTGCCCAAGGAACTGTGTTTTTGGATGCTACCTAATGCGGTATAATATGACTCTGAATATTATAAGGAACGAGTACAAATATTTGCTAAAGCGGGCAGTGACCTTATGAAAGTGATTATAAAATTCAACAGCATTCAAATAGATCAATTAATAAAAGAGGTGCATTTGCTAAATAATTCCATGAAAAACTACCTATTATTTGAAGATTACGGAAGCAATTACTTAAATATGTTCAAATCAGTGGACAATTCAGTTAGTAACATTTTTAACAGAAAGTTGGTAAAATTTAGGAGAGATTTGGAAGCTTATGCAAAAAATGAGGCATATCCTAGGCTGATAGGTTACCATGGTAGCCATTCCCATAGTCTAGTTAATTGTCCAATCACCAATTTCAACAGGAAGAAGTCACAGCACAAGCAGATAAAAATGTAACAGCTCCAGGGGCCGCCCCTTTAGAAGTCAGGAGATCAGAGATAGTCAGCTGCAGGAAGCAACATGGTGAAGATCAACAGATGAGCGGGGAAAATTCATTCAACAAGGAGCCAAGCCCAGATGGAATTACAAGCGAAACAATTATCAGCAGCAACAGAATTAGCTAGAACAGCTGAAGCCCGCAGCCAATGAAAGCTGCAAATAGTAAGCAATACTTTTAAAGACTTTAATTTGTTTAATTGTTCAGATAAAACAGTTACTGAAGCTCATGCTAATGTGTTAGCTAAAGGACTTTCCTTTGTCCCAGCAAGAAGGGCAGTAGAGACAATTTTAGATTTGAAATTGTTTGTAAAGAAATTAAATCTAGCTTTATGATTTCATGAAAACAGTAACAGCAGCAGTATGCTGAAGTTAATCCATCCTAGTTGTTTCAATACCCCTTGAATGTTCAGAAGCAAATGTTTGAAAAATTGTGTGACATGATATGAGATGCATTTTGTCAAAACCAAGTGAAAAGAAAAGCATCAATCTAAATGTTAAATGACATCTATAATGATTCTTCTGTTAGAATCATGAAGCCGGACAAGGGGGGAGGTTTGGCTATAATGAACAACATTCAGTACATAAGCAAAATGAAAAGTATGTTGAATGATGAAGCTTATACTGAAAGTTTTTTAAGTGAAATCAATAGGGGATATGACCTTATAGATAGCTGCCTTTACGACATGTTGATGCAAGGACAATTGGCCAAACGTGAGTATGAATATATGTATAATGATAAACCAGTAACAGCAGGGATATCTGGAATCCCCAAATTACATAAAAATGTAGATCCTCCTTTCAAGCCTACTGTAGATGCCACCAGAAACCAAAACTTATTATATAGTGACATATGTGGACTACTTGGTCAAGAGTAGTGTTAATAGAATAAGTCAAATTTGTAAAGACTCCTGGCATTTTTTAGGCTTAATAAATGAACTAGAGTTTGATGAAAATGTCATTTTGTCACTGTTGATGTAAATAATTTGTATTCAGTAATATCACATACGCTGGGGTTGTAATGATTTGAAAAGCAGTTAAAAGAGATAGCAGAAATGGATACAGATAAAATATATGTGGCAGTAACCCTGATGGAGTTGGTATTAAAAAACAACTTCATATATTTTGACAAGCAATATTTTAGACAAGCTATGGGAGTAGCTATGGGTGCTGCCTGTTCCCCTAGCTTTTGAAAATTTGATCATGGCCTACTGGGAGGAAAATTATTAATTTAAAAGTGAATTTAGTAACTCCTGGACAGGCTATATACAGTTTTGGATGACATTTCTATTTTGTAGAGAAACACTACTTATAAATTAAGTAAATTTTTGGAATTCATCAATAATACTGTGGAAGTTTTGAAGTTTAGTTATTCAAGTCAAACTGAAAGTGTCAACTACTTAGATGTGGAATTAAGAAAAGATAGAGCACAGGCTAGATTAGTTTCTACTATTTACAGAAAATCTACTTCTTTAACAATTACTTCCACTTTCATAGTTGGCATCTTATATACCAGATAAAGGCTGTAGTAAAAGGGCAGCTAGTAAGGTTGGCAAGAATGGTGTCAGATTTGGATACCTTTCTTGTAGAGTATGAGGTATTATTGGGAATGTTTTCTAGGAGAGGGTACCCGCAAGAATTTTTAACGGAAATTAGGGACAAAGTAGTGTTCAAGAGAACACATGGTATTCATTGTACTATACTGAGTGCAAACAGCAATGTACTTAATATGGACGAAAACAACACTAGAACTTTAAGGGTTAATCGTAATAGAGCATTTATTTCGACATTCAGCTTGGATAGTAAAGCCATAGGTGATTGTTTGATAAAGAACTGGGAGATCTTTCAAGTAGATAATACAATTCTTAAGAAAGCAGGTAATAAGTTAGTTTGTAAGAAAGATATGTCATTCAAAACATTATTGGAGACTTCTAGGAAAAATCAACCAGTTAGTAACAGATCCCTAGGAATGTTTAAGTGTAACCACTGTACAAAATTAAAAAAAACATTCTGGTAACCAGTAGTGTCATAAATAGAAATAAAGAATATTTTGTCACAGGACATTATAGTTGTGAGTCAAAAAATGTAGTGTATGGAGCTTTCTGTTCTAAGTGTCCTGCTTTTCATATAGGGAAAACCTAGAGGATGCTTAAGAATCGAATTTATAAACACATGTAAGATATACAAAAATCAAAGACCACAAATGCCCTTTTCAGACACATACAAGAAAATAAGGACCACAGTTTTGCTTTTGTAGTTATGGAGCAAAAGATAAAAGGGGTTTTATTGTAGAAGAACATTTTAATAAATGTGAATTAAAATGGCAAATTTTAGTTAATGCAAAGTTTTCCAGGTTTGAACAATTCAATAGCTATTAATTCTGTTTTACAGTTGAAATACTATAACACTACATAGTTCATTGTTATTTCTGTTTTTATCCTTGTGTATAGTTTTACCTTGTAATCAGTTTTAATTGGTAGGTTGGGTCTAACAGTGTATCATGTGATTTTAATTATGTATAAAAGAAGTGTTATTAATAGCAGATTTAGTCCTGAGGAAGTTTTGTGTAATGTACGGAACAAAAGCGCTAAACTTGTTCTAATACATTTTGAGTTTGGAATACTGTTTCCTCCTTCTTGGTACCACAGAATTTATCAGTTTGGATTTTAGATTATTCACTTTCTACATTCTGAGACTGCATCACAAGTCCAGACATTTCAAATGGTTACCTACAGTTACTAGAAACTACGAGAACTACTTCATCTCCAAACAACAAAGATGCAACATAATGTCCTCAGACTGGATGTTGTCCTGACATTGGCTTCTGTTGTAACTAAGGCCTTTCCTTCACCTGTCATGTTCCTTGTTTGATTCTTGACTTGCAGCTCTGGCCTGCTGGGAGGCTAGACCCACATAGGAACAAGCCTTCATTATAACAAAGCTACCAATAACATTCATAAAATAAAATAATTGTAAAGACAATCTTGCTATTGAAATAATGCGTATAATCTCAACTAAACTAACCATAAATATATTGAGATGGCTACAGTAACAGCAACATGATTTTTTAATAATAGTAACAATTGCACTGCATACAATATGATAATACCAAGTTCTAATTCAAACAACACAGTAAACCGAATGTTTTAATAAAAACAAAGTCTCTTTTAAATATCTGTTCTCTCAGTATCTGTGTTTTAGTATATACGAATATGCAGGAAATTAAAATTCAAATTCAGAAATATACCTCAAGTTTGCAGTTTAAGACCACGTATCTTACTACTAGTACAGGTGGTTGACCACTCTAACTGCCTTATCTGCAAAACCAGAAATGATTTCATATCAGTGCCCAGTGCTTGAAACAGCATCTAGCATGGATGGATTATATAGATTGAAAATATCCTTGTGGTCTATAGGAAAACCACATATAACGGAACTGAGTATACTTTACTTAAAACATAATACATGTGCTTGTTTAAGATTAAAAAAACAAAAATTCCCCTTTAGTTTTGAAACACTGTATAACAGAACACTGAAGGCAGGAACGGCTTAATTTTTTTTGTATAGCTTTGTTGCAAATTAAATGCATTTTATAATTGTTTGTTTCTTGCTCTGGAATGAAGGTATATATCTTTGCATAAGAAAATTCATGTATTTTTCATAAACTATGCCTTTGTTTGCTAGCCAGCTTGGCCCTGTACTGCTCAGCTCAAACCTTTTACTGGCAGAGCCTCTGGTCTTTAGAGGGGTCATAAAAGAAGCAGCATATCAGAATCATCACAACAATCTAGGGTAGCAGCAATTATAAAAATAAATACTTTTAATTAATACATATGCCTCAGTAATTAATTGCCTATTTTCTTTTTTTTCCATAGGTAAAAATCTTATTTAATTGGACTTTGAAGGCATTTAAATCTTAAATAATTTTGTGTTTTCCTACCTACCGCATGAACTGCCTGAAGAAAGAAGATTGAAGACTGAAACTACTTCATGAACTGCCTAGGGAACAAAAAAGGAATTTAGCGAATCAAGTCAAGATCCAGTTGGCCATGTATCTCTTTCAAGTACTGCCTGCATGACAGATGTCATTTGGCAGGGAATTCAGTAGCAGTCATCTACCAACTAACAATCATTCACATGCTTTCATTTGGTAATACCCACAGCCAAGGACACATACATATTTGTATTCTGTTAACAGGAGCTTGGAAAGACAGTGTTCACCGCAGTATGAAAGTTAACAAGATAGCTTGATTTCAGTAGAGAGATGAAACATGCAAATAGTAAAGGCAAGAGTGTAGCATTCTACTATCTATAATTATGACTGAATATACTGTGAGTGCCTCTGCCTGTACTCTAGAAACTCACTCTGTATATGAATTATAATTCAGCTACACTTCTTATTGCATGCAGGATGAGTGGGCATTGCAAGTTATTACTTCTTGCACAGCCTGCACTCAATTTCAAAGTGTATTATTTTATAATGTTTTCTATGACAGAACATTATAAATATAACAAAGACTTAATTGTGCTGTTATTAGAGGGGATCTGTCCCTGCTTTCCGAGTCATAGCCTCATGGGCGTAATATGGGTTCCCTACAACTGGCTGTCATCTAATTTGTTAACAATTAACTCAATCCCATTTTCCCAATTGTTTCATCTCCCCAACTATGCTTTCTTTTATTGTACTTGAACTGTGTGATTGTGGTTTGAGTGTTTTATATTCACCCTTCTAGATATTTCTCATTTCCACATAGTTGTGCAACTGTGAAGTTAATACATATAGAAGATTTAGTGAGGGGAAACGTCCCTTAGGTGGGGGCTGCAGAGGAACTTGCTGCCTGCAAAACGTAATGTTTTAAGTTTTGTTTTTGGAAGTGCTAATCAATCATTTCTGATCTATAGCTCATATTTGTGGAAATTTCCATTAATCTTTCATTGTGGAACCACCTAAGTTATCACAACACCTATGGTCTTGACTTCTTTTTTTTAAAGTGGTCATGCAGCCTGTTCCTCCTTTTGGAAGAAAAACATATTCTATTCCTGCCTCATCATTATTACAGAGAAACTGGTAGTGGTGGTAGTGGGAGTGGGGTGTGTGTGGGGGCAGAGGCATGTTGCATTCTGTTATAGAGCTCAGATCTTCAGCAGATTCATAAAGTACATCACATTTGAGATGGAGACCCTCTGTGAGATATGGAAGATAATATGGAGGATATTGCTGGCCATAATTAATGACAAATGGTAGACCACAGCCTCAAAGACCTACATAAATTTCCTCTAGTTCATTCTGTGCAAAGGCCATTTCTGTGCAAGTTTTCCCTTTTGGCCTAACGTCTACCTCAGAGTTTCTACCCTACCTTGGTGATGATGACATTGATGTCAATCCAGGTTTCCTTTACTTGGATGATTCATTCCTGGTGACCAAAAGACTCTGGATGGTAATACTTTCCTTTGTTCTGAACTGGCTACAAGCACTCCTCATCGCCATAAATGTGGATAAGTCGTCAGTGATCCCTTTCAAGAGGATTTTCTATGTAAATGTAGATTTCAAGCCTTCTTAGTGCCAGTCATACCAGTTTAAGAAGGCTTAGGAGGCCATGGCCTTGATGGCTTTTTATTACTGCAATGTTAAAAGTAATACACATATAATTTCTAGCCACATGCATAAATAAAACTAAACAAAAAGGAATAAAAAAGTGAAGAAGTGGTGTGAAGAAGAAATTGTTTTCCACAAAAGTAGAAACAAGGAAAAGTGAAAAGAAATGGAGACAGAAGAGAGAATAAAAGGAAAATAAAATGATGGGGGTATTCAGAATAATGCATACCACCACCATGCAATGGCAAATAGTATGGTGACTTCAGTCCACTGTAGCCCGGTAGTGATTAAGGTATGTACAAGAGCCAGCATAGTGCTGCCTGGTAGTGACTAAGGTATGTACAAATGCCAGCATAGTGTTGCCATGCCAGGAACAGTGCTACTTAATGTAATTGTTCCACCACAATAATATCAGTGACCACTCTGCTGAAATGACAATGCTATGTGCAATCATATGACCCAAGGAAAAAACCTCAGTCAGGAGACATTCCTAATGTTACGCAAATTCAAATGCACACCAATGTGCTTTGCAGGTGTGACACAAGGACTGAAAGCACTATAAAAAAAGTGCCAAATCATTTCATGATAGCAAGGGGGAGGACATTTGCAGAAAGCACAAGCAGATATAGGGAAGAGCAATCAGAGGAACCACAGAAGGAAAATATAGGCAGGAAAGAGGTGATAGAGAAGAAATTGGCAGACATACTTGCAGCATAGACAATAACTGAGAGGGAAGATAGTGACACATAGGAAGGGTTCAACAGTGGAGAGATTTCAGCCGGCAGGGGGTCGATAATTGCTAATGGGGAAAAATGGACAATAAACAGAGGTTGGGGAATGATATATATGGATGGGGAACATAATGATGGTGGAAAAGGATGGGTAAAGGATGGCCTGCCTGACCAGCCCAGATGGGACCCTACCCAGATGGCAGCCAGCTCCATAACTGACATTATGGACAGATGCCAATTATGGTATCACAAGGGATGGGGCTGTCATGCCATGCAACCCTAGCAGCCATACAACGAGATAGTCTAGTGTGCCAGTACTGGTATCCAGCCACTGGCCTACCATAGTCCTCACCAGATACTGCACTTACCAGTGAGTGACAAAACAGGGCCTCTCCATATCACTCTCAGATGAGGACTGTTCAGCCCTTTTCCGTCTTGGAGGAGGTCATGGAGGCCACCAATGAGCCCTCCAGGTTAACTTCAGACAGACAGGGATAAAAAACACAGGGGACCCAGCAGGAGGTGCACTGTCTGGTGCAGAGCACAGTGAATACTTTCTCACCATGGCTGATTTTACAGGACAATAAAATAAAAGGAAAAAACAAGACAACGGGCCAAAGAAAAAAATAAAACAGACAATAAAGAAAGAAAAAAGAAAAAAAAATCCAGCAGATCAGTAAATGTGTAAAACACATCCTTAGAACAACACACTACACTTACTCTGCTGTCTAGAGAGGCTAGCATGCCTCTTTGGACATACAAGTCTGTTTGCTTGTATCTCATCAACCACTAAAGAACAAAACATGTACAGTAATCAGAACAGCCTGTCCCTGACAACTGAAGGCAATTACAGCTACAGATGATAGGCATAATATAAGATGCTAAACCAGGTACAGAATGATTACAGTAATACTGTAACTCCCTCCCCCTAATCTGTATACCCCACTGGCAGAGAATCTCTGGGTGGCATCTCCACAGGACACGATACTTGTGCCTTTCTTGCCAGAGTAGGCAATTCCAGTGGCATTATGTACTGCACTGGCAAACTGGTACCCAGGTATTAGTTTTATAGAGGAGGCTCTCTTACTCCCCCCAGCAGGTGCTCACTATGGTCCCTGTTCAGCATATGTAGAAAGATCCTGCCGTACGTGATGCAACATGAGGTAAGAACTTAGTGCCTGGCAAAACTATGTCCACTATGCTGGTCTAATTCTGGAGAAAAATGGTAGCTCAGAGCACATGGCCATGTATAATGGACATCACATGACATGTATCTCCCGGCAGTATGGTAATCCTGAAAGGTCTCATTTCTTTTGCTAATTTTTTTTTTTTTTGCTAATTTTAAAAAAAAGGAGGGACTAGCGAGTGCGATCACTATTGATGAGGCCTTTTAGGACTGGTCCGCATTAGCAGAGTTTATTTAGCTTTCGTCTGTGGGTTAGATATCTGTTTGGTTTATTTATTTTTACAAACATAATAGAGAACTTTTATGTTAGTACAAGCCATTTGACAAAATTACAAAGTCCAGCTACTCTGCAGAATGGTTCTTCCTTCCTCCCCCATTGGCTACAATATCCTTAGGCACCACCTCAACAAATCACCATCATAGGCAGGCAGTTAGCCACTCCCCCAGACCTTTCCACTCCCCTGCACTAGTAAGCCCACCATTCTTGCTGACAAGCCATTAACTATGCAGGTAAGGGTGGACCTTACCCCCCCAGGATGTTCCATAAGCAAGACCTTGCCCAATCACGACAGCTTACAGACTTCCAGTCACACTCCATGCCCAACCCTTCCCCGCATTAGTAAGCCTGCCATTTTTTGGGAGACCACTAGCTGCACCTTGACTGGCAGCCACTCCCCAAACATGCAGTAGCACACCCACTCTCAACACGCACGTATCATCTCAGAGCACCATACAGTAGCACGCCCACTCTCAATATGCACCTATATCCCTCAGGGCACGCTCCAAACCCATTACGATACAGCCACCAGCCAATGTACAGTGACATATATGCCACCTTGCTACTACCCAATCACACACTGACACACAGTGTCTCTACTAATGAAGAGCACCACTTCCCATTGGTCCAAGAGACCCACCGCTACCCCCCTTCCCCAGATGGGAATACACCACCCATTTTTGTTTCAATCTATCACAGGGATTATCTCTGGCATCAGACTTATCAGATAACTTCCATTTCATAACCTTTCATTGGCCCTCATCAAATACCATGGTCTAATCATTGAATAACTTGGTGACCCAATGTGGTCATAGCTCTCAAGCCCATTAACCAATAAGAACTCTGAACTGAATATGATCGCCAGATAATTTGGAATTCAGTGCAAACTTCTCCCCCCCTCCCCCCCAAAAGGAGAGATATCTATACCAAGCGATTGCAGCCCCCCAAACATCTCCAACGCCCAAGTGAGAACTGCTCTCTCCAAAGCAAAAAACACAGCATCCATGGGACCTGATGGTGTCCCCGGCTGTGTGCTCCACGAACTCAACGAGGAATTAAACCCACAGCTAGGACAGCTGTTTAATCATAGTCTTACCTCTGGATACGTACCCAGGGAGTGGCGCACTGCAACTGTGGTCCCACTTCACAAAGGCGGTGCCTCCACCGACCCTGGAAATTACCGCCCATTAGCTTGACAAGCCTTATCTGCAAAGCCATGGAGAGGATCATAATGGACCTCATAAATAAAGACATAGGGAATTTGCAGACTTTGGATCCATCCCAGTTTGGCTTTGTCAAAGGCAGATCATGCCTTCTAAACTTGGTTGACTTTTTCGAAACAGTCACCAAAGCCATTGATGAGGGAAAGGCAGTCCATACAGCCTACCTCGATCTGGCGAAGGCCTTTGATACAATACCCCACTCGGGTATCATTGAAAAACTCATCAGCTTAAATGTTAACCCATACATCACAAGATGGGTTGCAAACTGGCTGAGTGACAGAACCCACAGGGTCAGAGTTGCTGGCGCCATGTCAGACTCAAAGCCTGTCACAAGTGGTGTACCACAGGGCTCAGTCCTGGGCCCACTCTTGTTTGGCATCTACTTTTCCGAAGTACAAGCAAACACAGGAGGGTTATGGCTGACAAAGTTTGCAGATGACTGCAAACTGGGCCATAGTAGAAAACACATCTGACACAGATATCCTTCAGAAGGGTCTCACAGAAATGGATAACTGGTGCCAGAGCCATGGCCTAAAGTTAAATGCCAAAAATGCATAGTCATACCCTTCGGGAAAAACAAGGTTACCCCTAGCTACCAAATAGGTGGCAATCCACTGAGTACAGAAGAAGTTATCAGGGACCTGGGGACCCAGGTTGATAGTAGTCTGTCATTCGACACCCATGTAGCTAAAGTAGTTAGGAAGACCTTCTACATTGCCCACCTTATCATGAAGGGATTCTCATCTAGATCAAGGGAGGTCATAGTCTCCCTATACTCATCACTCATCAGACCAATGATTGAGTACAATGCCCCATTCGGAATGTATCTGACCCGACACTTGCAGCAGCTGGAGAGGCCACAAAAGTTCCTCACCAAAAGGATAAAGGGTCTCAAACATCTGTCCTATGCTGCCCGACTGAAAGAACTCCAGCTCTATTCAGTCGCCACCGCTTGCTCAGAGGTGACCTTTGCCTAACATACAAGGCCATGTCAAACCCAGATTTGGTGAATATGCTTCACCTCATAAATCTAGATCGGTCAGAGCCACAAGGGGGGGAGACTTAAACCTCGACACGGCTATTAATAGGACATGCTGGAGGGATAGATTCATCACCCAAAGACTCCCTATGCTGTGGAATAAAATCCCGGTATATGTGAGGCAGAGCACCTCGCTGGCCTTGTTCAAGAGAAATCTTGACCAATGGATGGGAGATCGCAGCTATACCCCAGGGATTACCTCAGTGTCACTGCTCAACAGAGGCACAGCAAAATAATGGGTATAGTTCCCCATACTAAAGGGGTGGCGTAAGCCACAAAACTATGGGCTAGGCTTGTAAATGCCCTCGGGCAGATAGCCTAGTATGAACCTATGAACCTATGAACCTATGAACCTATATATATATATATATATAAGTGAGCAATGTAAAAGGGAAATCTTACCCAGCGCTTACCTACCGCAATGTTATTTAGTTAAATTTGATAAGAGTTTACAATAAATATATGATTAAATTGAATTATACTGAGTGACTTCTTGACTCATTGGTAAAAAATTTTAAAGAGTGTTAGTTAAGTTTTATATTAAGTTTGAAATTCGGAAAACAGAATTAGTAGGGCAGATGTGTCCCAATTCCATCCTTTCTTGGTGTTCTTTCTTGCAACATTGATTATTGGATCAATCAATTATCGGATTCATATTTAGTTTTTTAGGTATCCTAGTGATACAGGCAAGGAGAACTTAAGGGTGTTACTCTTGGCCACCCACATATAAGAGTATTTGTGTTTTTTCTCTGTTTCAGTATGTTTGTTTTCTGGTGATGATTCCTGTTTGCTGAAGTCCTCACTGCTGCAGATAAGTACCCAGTTGGGGTTTTTGTTCTTTTTCTTGTATTTTTATGCTGTTTGGGGGGTTAATGTCATCCAGGAAGGGTAAATGCCAGTGTGGGAGACAGACTCTCCATAAAGACCACCATGATGAGTGTCTTTTTTGCCTAGGAGCTTCTCACAACCATATGTCTTGTTTGATTTGTCAGGTATTTGTCCTGAAAACCCTTTGTAGTAGGCTTTCTTCCCTTTGCTTTTATCTTGAGAACCAGTATCTTAAGCTTCTTGCTAAAGATACTATGGATAGAACTTCCTGCCCCGAGGGTCAGTCGTCAGGGAAGAAGAAGGTGAAATAGGTAAGATCGGAATCTTCCACTGTCCAGCCTCTGCCTCGTGTTTCTCCTGAGGTTGTTACAAACCTGAAGGCTCACCTGGCTGTGTAGCTGGATTTCTCTGCACCGTCCGGGTTAGAGGCCAGCAAGGATTTGGTGGGCAGCACGTCCAATGAGGCTTTGCAGGTGTCCTTTTTGAATGTTCAAGGGGAACCATGGTTGATTGTTTCCAAGGGGTCTAGGGGAGTTCTGCAGGTTCTTCTTAGAGAAGAAGTTACTATTACAGTTGTGGAATGCTGTCCTGAGTCAGAGCCTTGCCAGTTCTCTAGGATGGATGTTCCCTTAAAACAGAAACAGAAAACTAAACATATTTCTTTTGCTTGGGCCTCTTCTACACTTAAAAAGCCCAGGGAATTGAATTCTTATGAGGATGAGTTGGATTCTGATGAAGAATCCCTTAATTATTCTACCAAGATTCCTTCTCCTTTAGACTACGGGTCTGAGGAGGAGGAATCTAATAGTCCAGATACTCCTTCTGAGGAAATTTTCTTTGGGGACACAATCTCTAGGATGATGGAATTTTTTAAGTGGGATTGTGCCCAGGTTTCTGATATCCATAGGAGGTACTATGAGTTACTGCAGATGGAATTTCCTAAACCTGTGGCTATTCCTCCTGTCTTGGCTGCTTTACTGGATGTTTTTTCTAATGCCTGTAAAGCACCTGATTGTCTGCCCCCTGCTCCCAAGAAGTCTGATAGGTTTTATAGGGTGCACCGAGGATTGTCCCTTTTTGTTCAGATCTCCTGCTGCTGACTCCTCTGTGGTGTCGGTAGCCTCTGATAAGCTATCTCAGTTGCTTCCTTCGTCCAAGTTACTGCCTTCTGACAAGGACAGCAGAACCATGGACAGGCTGGTTAAGAAGCTTTATACTTCAGCTACCTTAGCTTTTAGAGCTACTAGGTTCATAGGTGTGTACTAGGCTAATGGCCCTGGGACCTTTACAGGCCTAGCCCATAGAAGGGACCTGGCATTGTGCCGCTCGTCGTTAGTTCCCAGTGCCTCTATCAAGTAGAGCCACTGGAGTGATCCCCCAGGTGAACTTTCAATTTCCCATCCACTCTTTAAGATTTCTCTTGAAGAGGGCTACTGAGGTGCTCTGCTTGACATGTATGGGAAGTCTATTCAAGAGCATGGGCAGTCTCTGGGTTATGAACCTGTCCCTCCAGCATGTTCTGTTGATTGTGGTAATCAGGTTGAGGTCTCTGGAGCATGTGGTGTGGAGGGATTGGGATTTCTTTAGATGTAGCATTTCTAACAGAGCTGGGTCAGACATGGCTTTGTAATTCAAGCAGAGATCACCTCTTAGCAGACAATATGAGACAGAGAATAGCTGGAGTTGTTTGAGTCTGTCCATGTAGGACATGTGTTTAAGGCCTAAGATCCTCTTTGTGAGGTACTTTTGTGGCCTCTCCAGCTGTTGCAGGTGTCTAGTGAGGTACATGCCAAATGGGGCATTATACTCTATGATTGGTCTAATGAGGGAAAAGTACAGAGAAATGATGACCTCTTTCTTCCTGGATGCAAAACCCTTGGTAAAGAGATGTGCCACATAGAAGAACTTTCTGACCACAGTGGCAATGTGGTGGTCAGACAGGTTTCTGTCAACCTGTGTCCCCAGATCTCTTATAAAACCTTCAGTGTTCAGTGGGCTCCCATCAATGTGGTAATTAGTGGGAACTGAGTTTTTCCAAAAGGGGATGACAATGCTTTTTTGGCATTAAGCTTAAGGCCATGATTTTGACACCAGTCATTGATCTCAGTAAGCCCTTTCTGTAGGATGTTTGCATCACTTGAGGAGTTAATAATGGCTCCCAGCTGGAAGTCATCTGTGAATTTGGTCAGCCAGAGTCCATCCGTGTTGGCCTGGACTTCTGAGAAGTAGATGCTAAACAGGAGGACCCAGGACCAATCTCTGTGGGACTCCACCCGTGACTGGTCGGTAGTCTGACTTGGAGTCTGCTACTTTCACACTGTGTGTTCTATCTGTGAGCCAGTTTTCAACCCACCTAATGATATAGGGGTTGAAGCCTAGTTTGGTGAGTTTATCAATAATTCCTGAGTGAGGAATGGTATCAAAGCCCTTGGCCAGATCGAGGTAGGCTGTGTGAACTGCCTTACCTTCATACACCTCTCTGGTGACTGACTCAAAGAAGTCAACCAGTTTGAGCAGGCATGATCTACCTTTCACAAAACCAAATTGCGTGGGATCTAGAGTTTGGAGATTCCCTATATCCTTGGTAATTAGGTTCATGATGCTGCGCTCCATAGCCTTACATATCAGACTCATCAGGCTAATGGGATACTAATTTCTAGGGTCTGTAGTCACTCCTCCTTTATGGAGAGGGATGACTGTAGCAGTGCGCCATTCAGTAGGGACAAAGCCTGAGGTGAGGCTGTGAGTGAACAGAGCACACAGATGTTGTGCCAGTTCACTTTGTAATTCATGTAGAACACAGCCAGGGATATAGTTGTGTCCCATGGAAGCTGTATTCTTGGCCTTAGACAGTATAGCTTTAACTTGTGCTGCAGTAATACAGGGTGCCTGGCATTCTTCCAGTATTGAGATTGGTCCTTTGGGGGGGTAAAGTTGACACTGAATCTGTTGGCTAATATGTTGGCAATATCTGATGGCTCAGTATAGGAGGTATCATTGTGCAGTAACTCAGAGCAAATCTGAGTATTGCCATGGAGATTCTTGATATAACTAAAGAAGGCTTTGTGGTCGTTTCTAGTGTCTGCCGCAATTCTGTCTTCATAGCTGGCTTTGAAGGTTTTGATGAGGGATCTCAACTTTTTGTTGAGGCTAATAAGGGAATTTTTCCAGTCTTGGGACCTCACCTTTTTCTGCAACAGTTTCTTCCTTCTGTTGTAGAGTTTATCAATGGCGGGGGACCACCAGACTGGCTTCCTTGTTTTGGAGGAGAACATCTTGGTTCTGCTGGGTATGGCTAGTTCTGTGCATTTATGTACATATTCATACAGTGCACTGGTGTATGATTCAGCAGTTATTAGACCCATATATCTAGGTATGTGTTGGCTCTTTTTTTCTCAGGTTGGTCAGCTTTTGTCTGATCTTCCAGACTCTGAGAGAAAATCTTCTGCTCTTTCCTTGCTAGGGACTTCCTCTCAAGTAGTTTGTCATTCTATCAGCTGTAGTTATGATGCAGTGGATGCCTCTTCTAGGGCTGCTGATTTTGGTTCAGTACTGAGGAGGTATTTTTAGGCTTCAACCTTTACCCAGTGATATTAAGGCTAAGTTGATGGATGCTCCTCTGGATAATAAACATTTGTTTGAGGGAGTGGCTACTGGTTTGTTTAAGTCTCTTCAGGACAAGGGGAAGGCCTTACAGGAGCTTAAACATGCATTTGTTTATCCTGTGCCTAAATTTCAGAGAAATTACCCTTCTAATCCAGCCTTTGTTTGTAGGTGATCTCGCCCTCCCGCTAAAGGTTGAAAGAGTGGTAAATGGGCTCCTCCTGCTAAGGCCACTCAGACTGCAGGAAGCCTTCCTTTCCTGACAAACAGGTGCTGTCTGACTATCCACCTGTTCCAAGCCACATTCCTCTTTCTCTTCTCCTTTCTCTTTCCCTTCCTATTTGGCTTCAAATCACCCAGGATTCTTGGATTCTGTCAATCATTCATCAGGGGTACTACATGGTATGGATTCCCACCTTCCTTTTATGGGCATTCCTCAGCCTCCTCAGGAACAACTTCCTTTTTTCCCAGATGTTCTTTGAGATCTCTTGTCTCAGGGTACTATTCAAGAGGTGCCTGTGTCCCAAAGGTGGAAGGGGTTTTATTCAAGAATGTTTCTAGTGTCCAGTAAATAGTGCACTTGGAGACTGGTTCTAGACCTCTCTCACCTAAACACTTTTCTAAAGGTGCCTTCCTTTAGGATGTTGTCCCTTCAGACCCAGTTTCCTGTCTTGCTCCCTCAGTCCTTTCTAGTGTCTCTGGATCTCAAAGATGCTTATCTCCATGTTCTGATCCATCCTCTTTTCAGGAAGTTTTTGCATTTCTCTGTTGCTTCTGGGCATTTTCAGTTCTGTGCTTTACCCTTTGGCCTTTCTACTGCCTCAAGGGTGTTCACCAAATGCCTCTCTCCTGTGATTTCTTTTTGTAGGCTTCAAGGGATCCAAAGATTTCCTTACTTGGATGACCTGCTAACTCAGGCATCTTCTCCAGAGGTCCTTTTGCAAAATCTTCATTTGCCATTTCTCTTCTTCAGAGCCTGGGGTTCATGATAAACTTCAAAAAGTCTTCCCTGACTCCTTCTGAGGACCATGTCTTTCTGAGTTGTAGGATTCAGATGGTGCCAATGCTGGCAACCCTGCCTCCTCCAAAGCCTTAACTCTCATTTTTTACTTTCAAACTCTTCTTCTCCTGGCATCCATTGCAGCCAGGGAGTTTCTGAGGGCTGGGTTTCATGGCTTCCACCATTCTGATGCTCCCTTGGCCAAACTCTACATGAGGAAGTGTTAGTGGTTTCTGAAGTTGTTGAGGCTTCAACATGCACATTCTCTAGACTTTACAGTTCCTCTTCTCCCTTGTCTCAAGAAGGAACTTCTATGGTGGATTCAGCAATTGTCGCTGAATCCAGGGATCCCTTTTCATCCTCCTCTTTCCTCTCAGGATCTGTTCACAGATGCTTCAGATGTGGGATGAGGAGCAACGTCTGGCTCTCTGAAGTATCAGGGAGTGTGGTTGCCTCATCAGCAGAAGGAGCACATCAGTGTCAAAGAGATGAGAGCTGTTATGCTGGCTCTTCATGCCTTTCAGCTTCTTTTCTCTCCGTGACCTCTCAAGGTATTCATAGACAATACCACAGTTATGTGGTATATCAATAAACAGGGAGGAACAAGATATTACCTTCTTTGCTGGCTGGTACTTATGGTATGGGATCTGGCAGTCAAGTATCAAGTCACTCTTCAGGCAGTTTATATTCCTTCAGATCAGATCATTGTGGCAGACACTCTGAGCAGAGATGTGTTTCTGGACATTGTTCACCAGTGGGGTACTCCTCAAGTAGATCTCTTTGCCTTCTCTCTGAACAGACAAATTCCTTTGTTTTGTGCTAGAGTCCCAGGACCTCTGGTGTGGAAGGTGGACACCCTCTCATTTTCTTGGAAGGAGATGTTTCTTTATGTATTCCCTCCCCTTCCTCTCATTCTGAGAGTCCAGTTCAAGATTCAAGAGTATGCTCACAAAATCTTGTTGGTGACCCCCTTTTGGTCATGGCAGCACTGGTTCCCTCTACTTCTGCATTGAGCCAAGGGAAATAATCACAATTTACCTCACAGGGTGGATCTAATCATACAAGACAAAAGATCTCTTATCCATCTCCACCTGTCCACGCTTCAACTGATACTGTGGGTGATAGGGTTTTGATTCCTCATAGACATCTTTTTTTTCAGGACATGCTGCAGGTTCTGCAGGAGGCCAGGAAACATACTACTGGGAAATCCTACTTATCAAAATGGAAGAGGATTTCTATTTGGTGTCTTTCTCATGAGCTGGACACACTTTGGATGTTCCTTTTGTTCTCTCTGATTTGTGTGAGTTGCTCAATGCTGGTTTTGCCTATTCTTCTATTAAAGCCCACTTATCAGCTCATTCTGCTTGTCTGCCTTTAACTCCTCCATTAGCTTATAGATTTGGGGATTAGCAATTTCTTAAAGGCATCCTTAATATTAGACCTCCCAGGAAGGCTGTTCCTCTGCCCTGGGATCTTAATTTCATTCTGGAGAAATTGAGTCAGGCTCCTTTTGAGCCTGCTGTTTCAGCTTCCTTTCAACATTGTTCTTGAAATCCACTTCTTTTGATAGCTCTTGCTTATGCCAGACAGGTGTCTGAGTTGCAAGCCCTTATGGCTTGTCCGCCTTTTTTTAATATTCCACGAGGACAGGGTGCTCTTGTGTACTAATCCTTCTTTTATGCCCAAGGTGGTTAATGAGTTGTCACTTAGTCTATTAATTTGCTTACTTTCTTCCCCTCTCCACAATCTGAAAATTACAGGGTGCTACATACCTTAGACATGCGTAGACAGCTCAGATTTTATTTTAATAAATACTAAAGCTATCAGAAAATCTGATCAGTTGTTTGTTTCCTTTCATCCTAGGTCTTTAGGATTGCCTGTTTCCAAGCAAACTATTTTCAACTTGGATTTCAAAGGTTATTTCTTTTTGTTACACTTTTCATGGCAAAAGCCTTCCTTCTTCTGTAAAGGCTCATTCTGCTAGTGTTGTGACTTCTGGTGCTGTTTTCAAGGACTCAGACACTAATTCTATTCTTGAAGCAGCTACCTGGACTTCTGTGCATACTTTTACCAAACATTACAAGTTGGATGGTACCTCCAGAGCTTGAGCTGGTTTTGCTAATGCCATTCTTCATGGCTTCTTAGAGGGCTGTCCTGCTGCTTCCTCCTCCCAAAGTTTCTTCTTGAGCTTTGGCACTCTCCTATGACTTATGAATACTGCAGCAGTGAATGTAAGGACATAGTACAATTGTGTAAAATGTTACCATAAAGGTAGATGTTCTTGCCTTCACCACTGCACTATTCACTCCCTCCCTCCATCCCCCTAGTCTTTTTCCCTTCCTGCATGTGCAGGTTCTCTTTGGTTTTCCTTGGACTGCTGTTCCTACTGGGGAAATCAGTTCTGAGGATGGTATGCTTGAATGTCACCTTTATGCCCTGCACTATACGAAGAGTGTTTAGGTGATGTTGAGTGTACCTTAAAGCAATGGGAGGCTTTGGTAAACTGAGCAGAAGATTGGCTTCCACTGCAGGGAATTCCCATGAGTTATGAATACTGCAGAAATGAAGGCAGGAGCATCTACTGTTATGGTAAGATTTTACACAGCTGTACTTTCAACTATATTCTTTGGGATTTATATGTATGGCTCCCAAGTATGCAACAAAGTACAGAAGGTTTCAGATCTTTGCTTGGAAGTCTTTGCATAAGTATTTTTATGTCCCAAGCAGACTTCAAATAATTTTTCCTCAGGTAGACAGCAGATGTTGGAGATGTGATAGGGAAGAAAGGCATAAATGGGAACATATGTTTTGGGAGTGTAATGAGTTGGCAGACTTTAAAAATTCCCCACAGAATACTTTGCCAGAATATTGGGTGGTTAAATTGATGTAGCTAAGGATATTATTATTTTGAGCTGAGATACAGGATCTGAATTGCCTAGACATGGTAAGGCCTTATTAAGTAACTCTTCTGGCTACCAAAAATAGAAATCAAAGTTTAAACCAACTGTACTTGAAGTATTGAATATTGTAAAAGAGATGAAGAAATTGGAAGCGAGATCTTTATCTTTAGAAAAGGGAAGGGACAAATTGCATAGAAATAAATGAAAACTGTGAGCACAATACAGGCAGAATAATGTTCAGGAGGAGGAGTGATGTTTAAGGAAGGCAGCGATTCAGCAAATTCAGCAATGTTGGCCTGATGATTGCAAGAAAGAAAGAAAGAAAGAGAAAAAGAAGGAAAGAAAGGAAGAAAGAAAGAAAGCATACATGATGTGTAACGTATGTTTGCTAGTCACCACGAAAAGCAGACGCCAGCAGCTCCTAACCTTTCTCTTTGGTTACCCACTATCCTCATACTGTTTCTATGTATATTCTCCTGTTCTGTACTTTACCCTTCCCTCAATTAATTTCTAGCCTCACTCATAACTACCTTTGTTAGTGCACCTGGCCTATTTTACTGTCTTCAGTCTCTGACATATTAATGCTTTTTATTTTTTGCCATGCTTTTAGCTGCTAGTAAGCCCCCCCCCAAAGCCCCTCTGTATTGTAGCTTATTTTAACCATACAGCACTGGGTTTGCTTCAAGTAAATCTACTTGTGTTGCTTGAGGCCAGTGTCCTTTTGTAAGCATACTTCTGCTTATATTTTATTTCTTTTTTATTTATTTCTAGTGACTATACCTTTATAAACTTTATATCCTTGTCTCTCAAGCTAGTTTTTCACTATCTTTTTCTGATTTTTTCTCTGACTTCATCTTGACCAGGGTGCTAGCCCCACTCTGTTCACCCTCACTACGCTCTGGCACACTTCACTCCCTTACCCTACCCCATTACAATTACCTTTATACCTAACTATTCCTCCCCTTCCTGTCCCACTAGCCACTGCAATTCCACTTCCTGCCTATTGCTACAACCACCTTACTAATCTGTCAATCTTGTCAACACTACTTCCTCTATACCACTGTCTCTACCTACTCTATCTGACTATATTTTATTCCAACATGTATTATTTTCTAATATCTTCTACACTACTCCTAATTCTCTCTATCTCCACCTCTTACCACTCCAATCTCTCTGACCCACTCCTATGTTCACCAACTTCTCACTCATACAACATATATCCAACTACTTCCTCTTTTACTATCTCCCCAATCTCTTTACTACCTCTACCTCAAGTCTATATAAACTATCCATAATACAGGTTTTTAAACCTTCCCACAAAGCTACATCAAAACTATACAAACTCCATTAGCATCTATTACACACTCTCTCCTCACTAAAAAACTACTTTGTTCTGGAGATATCCATCCCAACCCTGGTCCCTCTTCTTCTCACCCCACCCTCACTCTCCCCAAAACTACCTCTACACTGCCCCCATCTTACCCCTCTAACAGTCACCAACCTCAGTCACAACAATCATCTCCATTCAAATACTTAAATATTTATTAATTGAATATTCAGAGTCTAGCAAATAAAGTTACTGAGCTACAATCATGGATAGCTCTCAATACCTCTCACATCCTCTCCTTATCTGAAACCTGGCTCAAGCCACAAATCTCAAATAGTGAAATACTCCCACCAGGTTATAATATCTTCCAGTCTGATAGACCTGTAAAAAAGGGGGTGGCGTGGCCATCCTCTATTCAAACAACCTTAACATCTCACATTCCCCTTCCCCAGTTCCTGACTTCCTCCCAGCTGAAATCATCATCCTTAACTGCCATCTGAATCCCCACAAAAAACTTGCAATTGCCTCTATCTACCTTCCTCCTGGTTCTCCCACAACATACCATATGAGACACTTATCCTTGGTGATGTCAACATTGATTGGTCCAAACTCACAACTGACTCCCCCCAACTCAGTATCCACCTACACGGCTTCCACCAACTTATAATATCTCCCACTCACTTCCATAAAGATTCCACCTCCAGCTCCATCATAGAGTGGATCTTTACCAATTGCCCCCACCAGTACCACAATCCCACCACCTTACCTGACTCCCTCAGTGATCATCTCCCTACCACAATCTTAAGACACTCCTCCCATATTCCTAAACCCCACCTTATCAAAGACTGTCAAAAACTATCGCCTTTCAATTCATCCCAATTTAACTCCATTCACCATAGCATAGATTGGTCCATCCTAAAACACCTTCCCCTAAACAATGCTGTAAGCACTTTGAATAGCATCTTCATGAGTACTCTAAACTCCTTAGCTCCCTCTAGAAAGATCAGAATAAAATCAAATCATGCTCCCTGGCTCTCCAAGGAGACTAGGTCCCTTATGAAACAAAGAAATAGTGCTTGGAAAACCTGGACTAAAACTAAGCAACCACCTCTTCTTCAAAAATACAGGCAACTGAGGAACCTTGTAAACAAACATACAACTAATGACAAAAAGTTGTACTATAGCTCTGCTCAGCTTAACAACAAATCCAATCCTCGAAAAATTTGGTCAACTCTCAATAACATCCTCTGTCCTAGAAAGCCCTCTAATCCCTCCCCATACCCTAACTCTCCCTCTCAGGAAACAGCTACCCTCCTGAATAAACACTTTATCTTTTCCATCCAAAATATGGTAACCTCTAAGCCAAACTCTACTTTGACACCCACCCCTCCAGGTCCCACTAACACAACTTTGTTTTCATTTGAGCCAGTTCCCGTTATTTACATCAAATCTCTACTACTCAAGCTAAAACCTTGCTCTCCTTCCACTGACAATCTATCTCCTACATTCCTCAAACTTGCTACTGACTCAGTTGCCTGTCCTATATCTATATTAATTAATCAATCTATTCTGGAATCAACTGTCCCCACCCTTTGGAATTCTTTCTTTACTATCCCTCTTCATAAAGGTGGAAACTCCATAGACCCCTCAAACTACTAACCCATTGCCATTCTGTCCCCCCTCTCCAAGATATTAGAAAAATGTATTTGCTCGCAGCTTCTTAATCACTTCCTCACACACCACTTACTTACCCCTACCCAACATGAATTTCGTCCTCACCACAGCACCACCACTGCCCTCCTCTCTTTCACTCATATCATTGCAGAGGCCCTAGACAACAATAAACTAATTTCCTGTCTCTTCCTAGATCTCTCCAAAGCCTTCGATACTGTCTCTCATCCTCTACTACTGTCCAAACTCACAAATATCCACCTATCCCCCTCCGCACTTGCCTGGTTTAATAGTTACCTATCTGGCAGGGAACAATCTGTCAAATGGCTCTCATCCACCTCACCTTTCCTTCCCATCTGCAATGGTGTTCCCCAAGGCTCCATCTTGGGACCCCTTTTGTTTAACATCTTCACCAATGGTCTTTACACCTCATGCAAAAAACCTCCCTTATTCAGTACGCCGACGACTCTACACTTATATCTATCTCAAATAACATTCCTGAACTACACTTCCTGACCCAACAAGCCCTACTATCCACTGAACAATGGCTCTCTCATAACCTACTGATCCTAAATCCCAAAAAGACCAAACTCCTACTTTTCCTTCCCCATTCTCTTTCTCATCACAAAACCTCTTTGTTTATTAAATCTTCTAACAATACAACTATCCAACCTGACGCCCACACAAAACTCCTAGGGGTCATTATCGATGACGAACTAAAGTTCAACCTACACATACTCCAGTGTATTAAAAAAACAAAACAGAAACTAGGTCTGTTATATCGGAACAAAAAATTCCTAACCCCTGAATCTAGACTTATCCCGGGCCAGGCACTCCTCCTCCCCTCACTCTTATACACCACCCCAGTTCTTACCAATATCCAGGCCTCCACTCTAAACAAACTCCAACAGACTTACCATAAACTAGCCAGATTCATTACTAACTCCCCATACAACTCACACCACTGCATTTCTTTAAACTCTCTTCAATAGCTTGAACTTCCCCAATTTCTGCTATTTTATCAATTTCATAAGCTACACTCTATTCTTTATAAAACCTCCTTCTGTCCATCTCTAGCTTCCTTAGTCTCCATCTACATCCCATCTCGGACCCTCCGTACTTCTAACCAACAATTACTTGATGTCTACTAGCCAAAAAGGTCAGTAGGCAAACTACTCTACAAACACTCCCTTGCCCATGCTTGGAGCAAACTTCCCCTTGACTTACGTTCAATCTCCCACACCTCACACTTTAAAAAATGAACTAAAAGCTTATTTTCTCAATTCCAGGACCTGCCCTTGCCATGACCCTACCTAGTCTTCCTTCCGTTTATGTACCCTCTATAGGACCATACTTGGTACCTCATTACACCTCTCTCTCCAATGTGTCTACTATGCATATGCATAATTTTATACAAACAAAAACATTTTACTGTTGACCTGTTCAACTATATCAATGTAAAATTATGTTACTAAGTTTTTTTTTAATGCAACGTTAACTTTATGCATGTAACCCAACATATATGAATCTTTTTGCTATAACTGCTATTATATCAATATTGTTTAAAATTGTACTTGTTTAAAAATGTACTACTGGAGCTTTTCTCCTCAGGTCTCCACTGAAAATGGGCCACAAGCCCAGTTGGACAAACCCGGTTAACAAATGTCAATAAATAAATAAATGGAAAAAATCTTATTATGGTTTGTTTTCTTTTCTGTCAGTTTAATTTTCCAAGTCTTTTGGATTAATAATACCCTGAGGGGAATGGACCCTATTCCTAAGTCAGGGTATGATTAAAGTTCATGAAATTAGGATTGTTTCACTTTTTGGATGTCAGCCAAAAGTGCTCTTTGCAGCACCTGCACTATGCCCAGAATTGACTCCTTCTGCAATTAATACAAATTTATATGTATCACTAGCATGTATAAACATGACTGTAGATTCTTTTTCATTAGACCTGTTGCTCCTACTACTACTATTGGAACTGCCTGAGCATCCTTCTTCCACATTACTGTCATTTCTGCCTGCAAATCCTGGTATTTTTATGACTTTGTGTCCTTCTGTATGAAAGGCACTGTAATCACTAGGTGTATCAATTTCAATAATCAATGCTACTTTTGTCTTTTTTCCCTGTACTTCTTTATTTGGTTTTCTACCATATATTTTTGAACTATTGGTAATGGGTGATCCCATGTAATATAAATGTAATCATTCTTTACAATGCTTTGTGGTTCATTCTCTTAATGTTTCACAGCTACTTCAATATTATAGTGATTGCACAGTTTCCAATGCAACAATCTTGCCACTTTATTGTGCCTTTCAGTATACAGGCCTTCTGCCATGAGTGTAGCAAACACAGCAATGAGAGGTATGATGTTTCCAGGTATTTTTTTTAAAGAACTTGCACTTGTCTGTTTTTCTCACACATGTTCAATGAACTTTGTAAACCAACATGTACATAGTCCACTGTCCTGGTCCGCCATTATTTACCTTTAATCTTTTGGTTTTAGTTCACCTATCCTTAACCATTCCTGCATCAAATCCTGATCAACATCAGGTTGTTCCAGGAGGTCTTTGCACTTGCTACAATATTTATGCCTTTTCCATATTCCTTTCCTTCTCACCTGATCCTTCTCCTTATATTCGTCCATTTGTTTTTAGGTATATTCAATTGCTCTCTGAGTTTTGATTACTTCTGGTTTGATTTCCATCCCTGCTTGACACTAATATGTTTCTACTAAATGAAACAGGGAAGTCATCTTAGACTTCTTCTCCTCGAGTTTTAAAACTTTCACTATGCTTGGATCTAATGATGTCAGCAGATCTGTATGCAGTTCCATGACTGCAGATCTATACAACTAATCAACTTCAAGGAGGCACTGAAACGGCTCTACAAAAAACTTTAATCTAAATAACACAGCACCATGAAAAAAATGAAACACTTTCTTGCCAACCTTAGGAACTTCTTCAGAACTAAAATGATCCCCATGAGGATGAGCAAATTTTGGAAAAAAATCACAAAACACACTTGGGTACTAGGTATAAAGAAAGGTCCCAGAAGATAAAATTTTGGCCCACAGTGTCTCATCAAATAGAACTTATGTTAAAAAAATGGTTACATCTGTAACTTGTATCATAAGGACAGTCTCTAAGACATCTTTATACTTTGCAAACTCTGGACAGACCATGCAGAAAAGTAGTTGATGATTTTATTTATCTGTATATCTATCTATACGTTATTAATCAGGTTAGTCCCACTAGGATAATAGCCTCTTTCCAGAGGAGACCTGAGGTGGTCTTTATATTACTAGGGGAAATTTGGCCAGGGCTTTGGGGAACTTCCCCTATTCCTGGTAATAGGGTAAGAGTTTGTGTGTTACACATCCTGACTTCCTGTTCCCATTCCAGGCATGGAGGCAGCCCAGATGAACAGGGAGAAAACATGGCTGCTGAGAGCCAAGGTTTTTGGAAGTGAAATGTGTTGAAAATGGAGAAACAAATGGTAGAAGTGCTACCAGAATTGTTTTCAGGTGATGTGAAAGCAGAGAAAACATCGTTTGCTGATGGTGAGGAGACTGGGAAGGAGATGGAACTAAATGCAGTGGTGGAGATGAATTCTCAGAAAAACCTGTTTGAAGGGGCCGAATCAGCAGAGAAGTGTATTTCAACCCTCTAGTCAGGAGGGTTGCAGGATGAGTATCTGGAAGAGCTAATCAATGAGAGTGAGCTGGAAAGTGGTGCTGCTGTATCCTGGAGTGACATTATGGAAAAAAGGGGGGACAGAGAAAAAGAGCCAGAGAAGGTTCCAGAAAAAAAAGTCCTATGCTCAAATGGTGGAAAAGGGAACTAAGGAGAACACAGAGATTAAGGAAATAAAGAAAAAAAATGTTGTTTGGGTGAGCAGTAAAAATTAAAAAGGCCTGGACAGATATGAGGCATTGAACAATGTTATTGAATCTTTGAGAATAAAAGCTGAAGAGGTAAGAGGTTTCATTTTAATTAACAAAGAAACTTTTTTGACTTTTTTTTTAAACTGGCAGGCCATTGAAAAATTTTGGGGGGCCTATGAAAAAAAGAAAGCAGACTTTCCATGGTCAGAATATATGGTGCAAGTCTTTTTCAGGCAAACAAACAAAACAAAAAAAATTGGTTCAGTTTAGAACTGAAGAGGAAGCAAAATAACTGAGTAAATATTTGTCAATATGTAAAGAAGTGTTGGACACTACGAAAATCTATGATGAAAGAGGATTATAGACTGGGGGGGTTGGGAATGTGGCATAATTTTGAAAATGGAAAATGACAATGCAATACACATACCTAGTGTTATTAATGTGCATGGCAGTAGAGGTTTTGTAAGGTACAGAGGACAAACAGAGACTTGTTATTTTTGTGGAAAAAGTGATCATTTAATTAATGAGTGTGACAAAAAATATGTTATTTTTGTGGTCAGACAGATCATAATGCAAAGAAATGTGAAGTGATATGTAAGACGTGGTAATATTTGACATTCATGGTTAGAATGTGAGGTAGAAATACAAGCAACTAAAAAAGAAAATAAAAATGTAGATGAAATTATACAAGAAAAAGATTTAGAAAATGTGCAAGAACACACAACACAACAAGGAAAAAAAAAAACAGAAATGGCATTTAAATTTAAGGGGAAAGACAAACGGAAAGAAAAAGAAAAATAAAGAGAGACAGAAGAAACAAGTGGAGAAGAGTCAGGGTGGCAGATAATAAAAGGCAAGAGAAATTCAATAGGAAAGTGGGTTGAGGGAAAGAAGAGAAAATTTAAAAATATAATGGTTAAAGAAAATAAGAAATGTAAGAAAGGTAAGGGATAAGAAAATTATTTAAATAACTGGTATATAAAGCTGAAAATATTAGCTTTGAATGTGAATAGTATGAAGAATGTTAAAAAATAAAATTAATATTTTACAATGGTGTGTTGCAGTAAATGTTCATGTAATGGTGTTAGAAGACATAATAATATTAACAGAAGAAGAGGGTGCAAACAGAAAAACATTGGAATGGTACTGTTAGTTGGAACATAGGCAAATAAACATGCTCAGGTATATGTATAATATGCCAAGAAAATATAAAAATATTAAATATTACAATAGTAGAATGGTGCCAAATAACAGTTATGGATATAAGATGGAAAAATATGTATACAGATTAATAGCTTAATATGCATATGTAACAAAGAAAAAAGAAAGAGAAACAATCCCCAAGGTACTTCACCCAATAATTTCTTTATTTCATGATCCACTACAATAATATTCCAGTTTTTCCTGACTATGTTTTTTATGTGATTATATTCAAGTACACAAGCCCTATCATACTGTTTGACAGTACTTTCTCCAAAACTTCCCAGTTCTTAACCAGTTCTTTACCTAATAGGGGAGGATATTTCTTTCCCCATTCACTCACTACATATTTGATAACATCATTCAACATGTGAATGGGGTAACCTCTAGACTTGAACATAGTTCCAATATAATTAATTTCATCTATCATATCATCATGGTTAGATGGCTAGGACCAATACTGGAATATTATTGTAGTGGATCATGAAATAAAAAAATATTGGGTGAAGTACCTTTATTTGTACACAAAATGGGAGCTAACATAAAGAAATAAAATGGAGTCTGGACCTATGGTAAGAGTTAAGAATGATCAGGGTAAATATACCAGTAAATGCGGATGTTGTAGGCAGTGCCATGCAATATTGGATATTAAGGGGGTAATATTAGATAATGTTACTAGGACCAATATTAATTTTAGGCAAGGTAATTGTAATAGCAGAAATGTGATATACTTAGCAAAATGTATGTCATGAACTAGTTACTATATAGGTAAGACAGAATGCCAATTTAAAAAGAGAATATACAACCACCTTTATAGTATCAGAACTAAGGATACAAATAATGCACTATACAGGCATATAGCAAAACACGGTAATGCACATACATTTAAATTTGGGATAATCGACCAGGTCACAATAGACCCACATGGTGGAAATATAAAGGCACGGTTGAGTAAAAAAGAAATAATATGGCAAATATTAACTGATGCTGCTAGAGAACTTGGATTAAATGAGTACATTACCATAAAATCTATTTTGCAATTGCACTAGTATAGGTATGCATTAATTTTTACTCCACCATTTTTACCTCACAATATTTATGATTGGTATTTATGATTGGTACATATATCTATGTGGCACACACATTTTGTGTAATGATAAGATGGATGTTTATGTTTATACATATATATTCTTGGTTAGTACATATATTCAGCCTCTCAACTATGAATCTCAGCCTAATATAACATATTTATAGATTTTTCATATTGATTTTATATTCATTTTATACTGTTTTACATAGGTTTACCTAACCGAAATTTATTGTATCAAAATATATTTTTTGTATATGCATTTTTATATTATATATTTCATATGTGCACTGTATGTTATATATTTTAATTCGATTTTATTTTTATAGAATTTCGAGCAAATTTATGGATGAATGGATAGGGAATGAGTTTTAACATTATGGTTCTTATGAATGGTTAACATGATGAAAATTGACACCATGTTACTTTAAATTTGCAAGCTGGGCGGATTTTGGCACCAAAAAGTTTTTAAAAACAGTTAGTGTATAATGTCAGTTATTCTGACAAAGTCCACCTTAGTGTGGATGAAAGCGCTTAATGTGAACATGTTTGTGGAACTTATGGTCTATTAAAGAAATAATTTCATATACTTCTGGCTTTGGATTTCATTTATCATGCATCCATTACTATCCTGGTTTCAGCTTTGGTTTTATGACTATTCAGTTGTTGGCAGCTGGTTCCGTGAATTACTTTTAGACTGTAGGTACAACACAGTTCACTTATATACTTGTCGACAAGCATGGAATCTGGGAGTACGTGTAGAAATTGTCAGGAAGTGTTAACAGTGATTTTCTAAACAGCTATACCAGGTAAGAAGTTTAGACTGTAGGTACAACACAGTTCAGTTATATACTTGTCTACAAGCATGGAATCATAAAGTGTGCGAAGAAATTTTCAGGTAGTGTTAACTGTGATTTTTCTCAACAGCTATAACAGCTAAGAGGTGTAGACTATACGCAAGACACAGTCCATGTAGATACTAATCTACAAACATACCATTGTACAAAGTAAGGACATTGGGTAGTGTAATAATACATGTAAGGGACATAACACTGCAGTGACTAAGAAAGTTGTGAATACTACAGGGATATATTACTTGTTAATGGACCTCTCTCTCTCTCACCCCCACCATATGTGCTACAATAACCTAATTACACATCTCAATGGGTACGTGTATACTCCAAACATCTGTCGGGACATATGTCCTATTGGTTTATAAATATTCACATTTGGTTTTATGCATGTGCCATGTTAAAATACTCCCATATTGATGGCCTGTTGCCATCAATGAAACCTGCATGCTGTTGTAATGGCCACTGCTGTCCCATATATGCATGTCTTCTGCTCTCTGCATCTGTTGTAAATCTGGTGTCTTGGGTTAATGGGAATACCTATGCATACTGTTATAACTAATCCTGAATGCTGTTGTCTATTACTAACTGATATATTTCTTAAAACTGTAACACCATAGCTTGTATGGGAAGGCCAGTCCCAGCAGACCCACCTGTCCCACCTCAGCTGGCCATGGCACCAGGCACCAGCATGTCTGGGGCCCAGCCTGGGACCTCCTCGTCTGTTGGCCCTGCACCACCTTCTGGTGGAACCACTGCAGGGGATGGGGCTCACCCCCCCCCTGGGAGCAGGGGCGGAGAGGTACCTGTCACCTGCCGTCAGGTCCAGGCCGTGGTGCGTAGTGAGCTCAACAAGGAGATTCAAGACAAGCTATGCCAGCTTAAGGGCCGCGTGGTGCAATTAGAGGGTGAGCCTGCCCCTCCTACCCAGCCCCCAGCACTGCCACCTTTGGGGCTGTGAAGGTGCAGTGGTGACTGCCAATGGGTGGGGAACTCAGTCCCACTGTTTCCATTTGGGGGCTCATGGGCTTGCAACTTCCAAACACCCCTCCCCGTCCAAGGTGTTACCCCCCACATGTGTCATATACTGCCCTTGTATGCGTCTTGTTTGTCTTGTCTTTTAACCTATCCAACCTACCTTCCCAAATATACCTACTACCCTCCCCAACATCCCACTCTCACCTGAAAAAGAAAAAGGGCAATCTGTTCCCACAAAAAAATCTCGCCCTATACATAGGTGTCCATTTTGTACATGTCCACTGGACACATGTAATCCAGTCTAATTGGCATCACAACAAATTATTGTTGTCCTCAACCCCACCCAGGGGTTTGAGTGTCCAAATCTACTTCCAAATTCAGTGTATATGCACAGCTGTTGCTGTAGAAGAAATGGGCAGCTATGGACATTCCCTGCACCCTTCCTGCACATCCCTGGCTATTTTCCCTACTGTCTTTCCCTCTTTGTGCCCCTTTTATCACCACTTTCCTATCAACCCTTTTTTCTTTTCTTTTAAAGAAATTAGCACTGGGGTAAGACA
Source organism: Protopterus annectens (assembly GCF_019279795.1). Lineage (NCBI taxonomy): Eukaryota > Metazoa > Chordata > Ceratodontiformes > Protopteridae > Protopterus > Protopterus annectens. The sequence goes on along the minus strand of NC_056747.1, from coordinate 1,014,695,707 downwards.
GAGTAAGCACTTTTAAGCAGCAGTAAGCGGGTTTAAGCCTGTTTGTGCAGGGGTAAGCTATGCCTACACACGTTAAGCAATTGAAAAGCTAACTGAGTGTAGGGACCTGTAACCAGAAGTCAGCATTGCTTACCTCTGTGCAGACCCACGCAAACCCACTTACAACTGCTTTAAAGTGCCTTAATCACTCTGTATCCAATGGCCTGTGTTCTGCCTAGTAACAAAATAAACAGCCTCTGCATGGGTCAAACCCAGGACCATACACAAAGGTCTTTCCCACTAAGCCATGCCAGATATACATAATTCTGATGTTTTCAGTAACATAACATAGAGTCCAGTCATGCAACAGTACAGGGAATGTATACCAACATGTAGATGTATGTGTGTGTGTGTGTGTGTGTGTGTGTGTGTGTAAATATATTATTATCTAAACAGATACTACATATCTATATATGTATATATATATATATATATATATATATATATATATATATATAAATAGTCAGAAATATATACATATATATAAATAGTCAGAAATATATACGTATATATAAATATATATGAACATATATACATGCAAATGCCGATATCTACACATATATATGTCAACACCTATATGTCCACATATACACAGCAAGTTACATATATGTACACAGATATATATCTCCGTAGGTATATACGGACATAGTTATAAATATGTAAGCAAATATATATACCTATATAGGTATATATGGGCATACATCCGTAGATAGCAATGGTAGATTAACAGAAGCATATATGTCCACATGCACCGTTAATGGGGTTGGGAGGCCCCAAACAATATACGTCTTGTACTAATTGGCATACCCCCCACAGCCAAACATGTCCACCCTGCAATATACTACCAAGTTTATTGCATTTTGTTTGTTTTATATAAATAAGGATTTAAATATATTTTCATTTATTTGTTATTTTCTTACATTTCATTTCTCTCTCCTCCACCCACTAGGTGGACCGACCAGTACAGGCCCATCCAACCCAGCCTCTCCTCGACCCATATTTTCTTTTCCCACAGTTCCGCCCCCCACTGCACACACGCAGCCACCATCCCTTCTCTGGTTACTGGCCCATAGCTATCACACCACCCCACTTTTCCCACTCTTCACTCTACCCCCCCTCGGGACTCATCTTATACATTGTGCCAACTCAAGTATCTTCGGTCTTCCACATGCTGTAGTCCATGCACATATGAACACAGCCATGCTTACCTGTGTAGACATGGTGTTACCGCAACGAACTTCATCCAATTTTTGGGTTGTCCTGCATGGGACAAATGTTTTCATTGTAAAATCAATAGACTTCACGTGTGACTTTGTTTACACCAACAGTTTTATTTGTAGGTATCGCAAAGCATAC
>NC_056747.1:1014626812-1014689312 GCF_019279795.1 Protopterus annectens | reverse complement strand
TCATCAGATGAGGAACTGAAAGCACAGCTGCAGGTTGTCAAAACTTTTTCAGATGATATTGGAATGTCATTTGGTCTTGATAAATGTGCAAAAGCAACCTTTAAAAAAGGAAAATTGTGGCACCAGGAAAACATCAGTTTGGGACAAGAATGTGATATAAAAGAACTTGAGCAAGAGGAGTGTATAAATACATGGGAAGTGATGAAGAATCAGCAATAAAACATGAACAAATGTGAATAAAACTTAGCAAGGAGTACTTTAGAAGACTTAAATTAATCCTGAAAACAGCATTGACACCTAGGAACAAGATCCAAGCTATAAATCAGTTTGCTCTTCCTGTCCTAACATACAGTTTTGGAGTGATTGACTGGCCCCAAAAAGTGTTGGATAGATTGGATATTAAAACAAGAAGGATGCGTCATGCTCACCAAATGATTTATAAAAATCAGTGTATACCAAGATTATATAGTCCCCGTTCTGAAGGAGGGATGGACCACCTTGAAATTGATTACATGTATAGATCTGCAATTGTGGGACTCCACACATATCTACTGACCTCACAAGATCCAAATGTGGTGAAAGTTTTGAAACACGAGGAGAATAAATCTAAGATGACATCTCTGCTTAATTTAGCAGAAGCATATCGACGTCAAGCAGGAATGGAAATCAAACCAGAAGTAGATAAAAATCAGGCAGCAACTGAATTTGCTAAAAACAAAAGAAAGTATATAAGGTGAAGGACCAGATGAGAAGGCAAGAAATGTGGAAAAAACATAAATATAGTTGCAAGTATAGAAAACTTCTGGAAGAGCCTCATGTTGATCAAGAATGAATACAGGAACGGTTAAGGAGAGGTGAATTTACATCAAGAAATGAAAGGTTAATAATGGCAGCCGAAGATAGTGGGCTACGTACATGCTGGTTTACTAAGTCCATTGAACATGTGGGAGAAACAGACAATTGTAGGTTTTGTGGAACCGAATTGGAAACAGTCACACACCTTATTGCTGGTTGCAACTCTCTAATGGCAGAAGGACTATATACTGAAAGGCAGAATAATGTGGCAAGATTGTTACACTGGAGATTGTGCAAACATTATGGTATCGAAGTGGCTGAAAAATACTGGAAACATGAGCCACAGAGAATCATAGAAAATGATGAAGTTTCCATCACTTGGGATCACCCAATACCAACAGTCCAAAAGATAGATGCTAGAAAACTTGATATAGTGGTCCAAGAAAAGAAGACAAAAGTAGCATTGAGCATTGAAATCGCCACACCTAGTGACTACAGTGTCTTGCGTACAGAGAGACACAAAGTCATAAAATACCTCGATCTGCAGGTAGAAATGAGAGTCATGTGGAAGAAAGATACCCAGACAGTTCCAATAGTAGTAGAAGGAGCAACTGGTCTTATAAAAAATAATTTACAATCATGTTTAGATATGTTACCAATTCATGTAACACCGTATGAATTGCAGAAGGAGTCATTACTGGGCACATTGCAGGTGCTGCGAAGAGCACTTTTGGCTAACATCAAAGAGTGAAACAATACTAATTTCATGACCTTTAATCATACTTTGACTTATGAATGGGGTCCATTCTTGTCATGGTATCAGAAACCCAAAAGACTTGGAGAAATTAAAAACGCAGAGATATGTACAGTAAGATACATATGTAGAAGGTGCACAAAATATGGAACAGCCACTATGCCTACAGTTCACACCTGAACAACTGGACACTGCATGGGCCACCCATATAAACGACAATCATTGCCTGCAACATATACCCACAGAGAGGTCATAGGAAAAAACACCACACACAGGTTTGCAGAAATGGAAAACCTTTATCTGTGTACTATTACATTTCTATATACTATTGCTACTGTAATTGGGATTGTCTTCATAGACATGGTGTGTGTGGGAGGTCACATCTGCTTTCCACATGTGTGTCATTGCCTACTGACAGACATCCTAAGGACATCATAGTAAAGTACTGCTGCTAGCATGTACTGCCCCTGTCAACTGCAGCAGAGATATTGACCAATATGTGTGGACATTCTGACACACACTGTACAGTCCGGAGGTATACACAGAACCCCTTAGTGCAAAACATGTGTACCATGCCTGACAATATGGATGTTAAGAGCCATGTAGATGCATATAACACATAACGACTGGTATACATATGCCACCATAGGTTATGCATTCACACACCCCTGTCTGGCCTGACATGTAAAAATTGCTGGTATAGGGGTGCCATGGCCACATACTACCCACTAGATAGTGACATACATCTGTACAGCATCCCACTGCTCTGTCTGACATACATGACTGTTAAGGGGGGCCTGGCAGCAGTACATCTGGCAAGTATCTGCACATGACATCTCACTGGGTAAGTACACTAAGCTGCTAGGCATGTAACAATGCACTGTGCAGGCTACAGGAAGACTGGCCCAACACTGGCCTACATCCCCTATGGGTGAATGCACATGTACCTGCATAATAGCAGGCTGCACAGACATGTCACAGCACAGGGTAAGATACACCTGTGTGAAAGTGCATAACCACAACCAATGAGAACACAGCCACATATGGCAAGCTAGCATAATATTACAGTATATGGACTATCTGTTCAACACCATCCTCATATGTGCCACTCACACACTAACCCTACATAGACTGGGCCACTACACAGTTTGGTCTGATGGCTGACTGTGGTATGGGACATGGGTGTATGGCCCTACAAACATGTAAGCCAATACAGTAACATGGAGCAGCATGTAACATCAGATAGGATGGGACCTAGGACGATGACAACTACCACAATCTGGTCAAGGTACATATTAACAATACACACTGTTGACATTCACCATAAGTACACAGACCTCAGTACTGTACAAACAACCACAGTATGTCCAAGTTATATCATCAAATATAACCCCTACTGTACATAACATGTGTAGCAGTCTGATATCTCACTGGCTTGTTATCAGATATGATGACACTAATTATGGTGTACAGCACATATGCAACTCTTAATGCATGACATATGTACAAAGGTTGACTGAGTTGTGGCTGGAAGCAAATTCACAGGGCCAATATTGACACGTTGCTGTGATAACCTCATACATTTACTGTTGTAACATGGTTTGTTGCAACATATGTCCTATGAGGGATATGAAGTCAGTAACTGTCATGGCTGTCACCATCTACAGACTGCAATCCTCACACTACCTTCTGCAGTTCACAGATACTTGTTCTGTGGGTAACACATGACACCAAAGGCACCACACACTACCCAGTCTGCAGATGACCCTACAGATGAGGAGTCCTCATAAACATACAACTGACATGGCAGGTATTAATACATGTAGGACAGCCATATCCGCACACACCCTGTTAAACCAACATTACTCCGAATGCAGTATAGTAGCACTTGCAGTCTGTAGTCAGGCCAGGCATATCCCCCTCCAGTGTGTTGGCCTGTTTCCACAGTGTATGTTGTCAGAGGTAAAGCCCACTCCATCTGAGATGCTGTTTGCCAAACAACAGAATGAGTTCCTGCTCACAGTGAATGAAAAGGACCAACACAAACATGATGTTCCTAGATATTGGAGTGTGTTTCCATGCAATTGGCTATGGGAATGTTACCACAGCTGTTCCACATGCAATCAGCTACGGGAGGGCTGCAATTCATGCAGAGGCCATTAGCTGATCATGAGCAGCACCTAAAATACACATGCTGCTGCCTAAGAAAAGCAGGTATAGGCCTCCACATCGACCAGTGAGGGAGGGAGAGAGGCAGACAGAGGCATCGACAAGTCAGGGAGGGGTGGGAGAGTAAAACCTATGCATGTTTGTGTCACACACCTACCAGCACAGGGTATCAAACCCCTGATGACTATGTAGTGCTATCACAGTCCTATGCAGTTGTTGGATGCACCACATGGGTTACCTGTTGTGGAGTCCGCAGAACATATATGTGATGGTGAGTGACATCTGCAACAGGGATATGGTAGCTATACAGTAGGTGATGTACACGTGTCTGTCCACATGAACAGGTGCCAGCATCAACACAGCCACACTCTCACAGGGATGCACACATTGACACACTTGCCAGGGTCAGGGATACAGCTCATCACTAGTGAGATTGTCACAACACATTACTGTGGAGGTATCACATGCACCCCATTGGGTCATACAGCGGTTATATGGGAAAAGGGTATGGGGAGGTGTCTGACATCAGACAGCATGCTTCAGTATGCCACTGGGGGTTGTAGTGAGTGTGGATGTGATCATACGCATCATAAAACACATACACAAACACACATACTGACATGCATGGGTGCATTTCTGCAAGCGTATGTGGTGGTCAACTGTACCAGATGGCTATACAAGGCTAGGTGATGGGTATACCTTGGCATCAGGCCACATGACAATGATCTGCATTGTGGCTCAGGTCTGTGGTTTTTGCATTTGTCCACACAGATGGGTATTGTATCCATCATCCAGTCACCTGGGTGGCTATTACATGTGGCCAATGCTGTGCATCACTTGCCATGTATGTGTTCCCTAGTCCATGACATGGACAGTGTCTGGGATGAGCACACCTCCCACATGCATGTACAGTAACATGTGGAACTGTACATGGGGTGCCAGGCCTATGTTGTGTACACAGATCATCATCAGATGTGCCAGTCTTGGCCACCTGTGGCAGGAACTGGTAATGGGCAGCAGATTAACCCTGCACCTACATTGATAGCATGCTAATGGCACTCCCTAGCATCTGTCCATACAGGGTATGTTTTCAGGCATGGGTATGTCCTTTGTGTGTCACATGTGATGGCACCACAGGTGCTGCAGGTGTCCAGTAGGGAACATGGGGAAGGTGCACTGTCTGCATGTATGCACCTATTGGACAGATGGACAGGGTGCCATGCCCTCTGTAGGTCACTGCAATCACTCCATAGTTACTATCAGTCACCAATATGCAGTGTACTATGCACATGTTGGTTGTTTCCTTGGCATGTGTCATTTGCAAAACCCTCCCCACATTTGGCCTAGATGTCACACACTCACACCCACCTCCACACAGGATGCAAATTACAAACACACACACCTGTCATGTCTGGGAGTTGAACCCCTATCTAACTAGTTTATTACACTATAGCACTAAGCAGTTATAGTACGCGCCATGGCGATTATTGGAGTACTCTTTCCCCAAAGGTGTATTTCACATTGGATGACATCAGCAGGACTGCCAAAATAGGCCATTGGACATGTACTGAGTGTGACTAGCCTAAAAGGCATTGCTCCTCACAGAGATATTGAAACACACACAAAACATCCACAACCAGCATGCGTGGGTATAGAATCCCTAACAGAGGTCTATATCACACTACAGCATGGAGTTGTTATAGGTCACAGCACAGGGATTACTGGACACCTCCTTCCCCAAAGGTGTATTTCACATTGGATGACACCAGCAGGACTACCAAAGTAGGCCATTGGAAATGTCCTGAGTGTAACTAGCCTAAAATGCATTGCTCCCTTCACAGACATTGAAACACACACAAAACACCCACAACCGACATGCGTATATATCACGATACAGCAGTATGCAGTTATGGCATGCACTACAGGGATTACTGGGGTACATCCTTCCCAGAGGTGTATTTCTAGGTGGATGACATCAGCAGCCTTGCCAAAGTAGAGCATACAAATTGTAGGGGGTGTGACTACCCTAAAAAGCATTGCTCTCTACACAGACAGCGTCAGACAAATACACACACATTTGCCATGTCAGGGAGTAGAACAGCTACCTACCTAATTTATCACACTACAGCAGTATGCAGTTACAGGATGTGCTACAGAGATTATGGAGCTACAGCTTCCCAGAGGTGTATTTCTAGGTGGATGACATCAGCAGCCTTGCCAAAGATGAGCATTTGAATTGTAGGGAGTGTGACTACCCTAAAACACATTCCTTTCTATACAACAGACACACACACTTGTCATGTCTGGGATTAGAACCACAATCTACCAAATTTCTCACACCACAGCAGTAGTGAGCTACAAGATGCGCTATGGGGATTATTAGGCTGCAGCTTCCCAGAGGTGTATTTCTAGGTGGATGACATCAGCAGCCTTGCCAAAGATGGGCATTTGAATTGTAGGGAGTGTGACTACCCTAAAAAACATTGCTTTTTACACAGACAGACACACACTTGCCATGTCTGGGATTAGAACAGCTACCTAACTAATATATCACACTACAGCAGGTTGCAGTTACATGACACGCTATGGAGATTGCTGAGCTAACTAATGTATCACACTACAGCAGGTCACAGTTATATGACACGCTATGGAAATTGCTGAGCTAACTAATGTATCACACTGTAGCAGGTCACAGTTACATGACACGCTATGGAGATTACTGAGCTATAGCTACCCAGTGGTTTACTTCTAGCTGGATGACATCAGCAGCCTTGCCCAAGATGAGAATTTGAATTGTAGGTAGTGTGACCACCCTAAAAAGCATTGCTCTCTACATAGACACACACACCTGCCATTTCTGGGGTTAGAACAGATCCCTAACTAATGTATCACACTACAGCAGGTCGCAGTTACAGGACACACTACAGAGATTACTGAGCTACAGCTACCCAGAGGTGTAGTTCTAGGTGGATGACATCAGCAGCCTTGCCGAAGATGAGCATTTGAATTGTAGGGCGTGTGACTACCCTAAAAAGCATTGTTCTCTACACAGACACACTTGCCATGTCTGGGATTAGAACAATTACCTAATTGATGCATCACACTACAGCAGTATGCAGTTATGGGATGCACCACAGAGATTAGCAGGTTGCAACACTTCCAGGGATGTATTTCTAGGTGGATGATATCAGCAGCCTTACCAAAGTAGAGCATTTCAGTTGTAGGGAGTGTGACCACACTAAAAAGCATTGCTCTCTACACAAACAGAGTGAGACAGTCACACATGCATACACCCATATACACACACAGTTGCCAAGGTTGGGGTTAGAAGTCCTACCTAACTAGTTTATCACACTACAGCAGTACACACTTATGGGATGCACCATGGAGATTACTGGGATACAGCTCTCCCAAAGGTGTATTTCACAGTAGATGACCTCAGCAGGTTTGTCATAGTGGGGCTATGGGGAGGGCAGTGTGTGTGCATGGGCCATAACCCATTCATCTAAAGTTTGACACGCCACATGCGGGCACAACCTGGGTCATATTCCACAGGTACATTTATGCAGCTGCTAGATGACTACTTTCTTGAACAGTCATGTTGCATAGCTGGCACGTGCACCACATACTCTATAATGCTGACAGATACCGGTGGCTAGTATCTGCAGTGTGTGACATCAGACTCTCGTGTGGTTGTGGCCCTTTGGCTGTGTGCTGGGTGGGAGAGCCTTGGATGGCTCCTTGTCACAGTCACCCTCTTCCACACATCTATGTATGTCTACCATTGGCTTATTATAGTGTGTTGTCCTTACATATATGCCTGTATTCCTATCCACTGTGTGTGCAAAGCATGTGTGATGCATACAGAGGAGTGTCTGCACTAACATCTGCGGCTGCCAGATATGTCTGGTCCACTGGTGTTTGCAGACATGGCCTTCATGTGTTTATGCAGACATGGCCTTCATGTGTTTAAGTGTGTGAGCATGCTCAGTATGACCTTCCAGTATGTTGTTGACTGACACCTTCCAGTATGTTGTTGACTGACATTGCCTTCATTACTTAAGTGTGTGGGCATGCCCAGTATGGCCATCTGTATTGAATGTGTGTACTGCAGTGCTGACCTTTGTGTTGTACACCTACAGGTAGCATGCTGCCTCTGCAGGGTATCCGTCGGTCATTTGGCATGGACTGTTACTACATTTCTGCATAGGATGGGGGGGCACACCTGACTATTTCTACATTTCTAAACAGGATTGTGGGGGGATACACCTGACTGTTAATATATTTCTACATAGGATGGGGGCATACCTGACTATTTCTACATTTATACACAGGAGTGGAGGGGCACACCTGACTGTTACTATATTTCTACGTGGAATGGGGGGGCACACCTGACTATTTCTACATTTCTACACAGGATTGTGGGTGGGGGCACACCTGACTGTTACTATATTTCTACATAGGATGGGGGGCACACCTGACTATTTCTACATTTCTACACAGGATTGGGGCGGCACACCCGACTGTTACTACATTTCTGCATAGGAGGAGGGGCACACCTGACTATTTCTACATTTCTACACAGGATTGGGGCGGGACAAACCTGACTGTGACTACATTTCTATGTCAGATGGGGAGCACACCTGACACTTGTACACATTTGCTAGGACTGTACTGGTATGTCATGTACTCCATTTCAGTCTGTAGTCTTACCTATCTTGCTGGCTAGAGGCATACCAGTGTACTACAGATCTTAGCTTTTAATTACCTACATATTAGTTTCTGACTTCCTACCTTTCAGAACTGACATCCCACTGACTAACCTGCTGTAGTCTGTCTGTGTAGGCCTGGGGGGGAGGTTACCCAAAGGCCTCATTCAGATGCTATAGCCCAGCCTTTGTTTGTGTTTGTCTACACCTGTCCTGCTGGCTGTGACTGTTGTTGCATATGTGACCCCCCCCCCGACTGGCATGTGTGAGTCACTTACTGTGTGGGTATCCCAGTATTGAGGGTTGTGCTGCAGGGCTGCCTATGTCGGATGGACATAGTACACTCCCTACACATGGTTAGGCACAGGTAGTGTAATTTTTGGCATCCCTTTTACTGTATGTGAGAGTCGGAGAGAGAGATGTTATTCCCTGGGTGCCTCCTGTGTCAGTGTATGTGCTATGCATTGTCTCTTTGTCAAGGCCAGAGCATACTGGGCATGCCTCCTTCTGCCTACTGGGACAGGCTCAGGTTGTTCCTCCTCTGAGTCACTCTGTACCTGTGCAGGCCTTGGCAATGGTGGGAGGCTGTGTGGCTCTGCCCCATGCTGTTCCTACTGCATTTGCTTCCACAGGATCATATTGTGTAGCATGGCACATACAAGGACAATTTGGGTACATGTAGCTGGTGAGTACTGCAGGCTCCACCGGATGTGCCCAGGCACCAGAACCGTGACTTGAGAATCCCAAACACATGCTCTACTATAATTCTGGTCTGTGCATGTGCCTCATTATGGAGTTCTTGTTTGGGTGTGTGTGCATTTCTGATGGGTTTCATCAGCCACGGCTCCAGTGCATATCCAACATCCCCCACTAGGTGACGGTGAGGGATGTCCCCACTGGCAAATCTCTGGTACAGCTGCGTCAGATGCCAGATGTGGGAATCATGATAGCTTCCAGGTCAGCCAGCACACACATTCATTATTATGCCCTGGGCATTCCACATGACCTGGCAGTTGATCGAGGGGAAGCCCTTGCGGTTGATGTAGATGCTACCCCGCTCACCACGAGGTGCTTTGATGCATATGTGCATGCAATCTATTCCACCCACTACCTCAGGGTATTCTGCTATTTGGTGGAACAGTTGCATATAACTGGCCAATGCCTCACGGGTGTTGGGGATATATATGTGCTCACCGATATGTGCTGACATGGCATCCAGGAACTGTGGAGTACTCTGGATGCTTATGCCTGTGAAATCCCCATCATATCCCCAGTTGGCCTTTGGAAGGTACCTGTAGCTAATATTGATATCTTGGTATCCACTAGGATGGGTTCCCTTCTGTTAGTTCTGTGTGTGAGGCATAGCCGGCACAGCTCAACAATTTGCTGTAGGAGGTTCCTGTCCACCATATAGCACTCTACTATCTCCAGCTCACGTAGCCCCTGATAGGTTAACCTTAGTCTGTGCACTCTTCTCCGTCTCCTCACTGTGGCTTGGTCGACAGCATTCACATCCTCACCACCCTCAGCCTCTTCCACACGTTGTATGATAGCTATTGCAGCCCCTGTCATTTTGCTGTTGTGATTGTTAAACGTTCCCCACTTGTTTACACCGGTGGTGTAGAGTGTGGGAGAAACCAGAGGGGAAGGTGTTTGCTTAGTTTATCGTTGTGTTCTGGGCTGGGCTGGTCTGCTGCCTGTGTAATTGGCTGATTCTGATACATTTCACCTGCCAGCTAAGCTAGTTCTCCTTGATTACCTTCCTACTGCTGTTTTCCCTTCCCATTTCCTTCCTGTTTAAGCCTGTGTGCATGCCGCTCAGAGTGCTCAAATTTGCACACTGCTATTATTTCCTGATTTAACCTCTTTTTTTTTTCATGTAAAACCCAGTGCGAGGCACGCACACCTGCTTAGGCTTTGTAAAGAGAGCTAAGCAAGTTTAGACACACCCCCTAGCTTAGCTGTGCTAAGCTAGGAGTAAATCCAAGCCACAGGGCTCCATTCCACTTACAGTATGCCTGACGCACACTCCCATGATGTCACCTAACTCCTAGGCTTACACCAAGCTATTCCTACTCTTACACTGTTGGGACCTGCCTCACATGCTGGAGAAAACTTGGATTCACTATCCTTCTCCTCATTTGCATAGGATTGCCTGCTAATGCATAGTTACATGTCTCACACTGAGCCTCCCCCCTTAGCAACCACTACTCACTGGCTACGTTGTCTTCTGTCTGCCATTGACTTGCATGATAGAATAGTAATTTTAGTTAGACTGCTTATTTTAGGTTTATTTTATTATTACCCTCGATCCCATTTGCACGCTGCTGCCCTATGCTTAAACAGCTGAGATCAGCTAAAACAAAATTAAAATTGATTTTTGTATTTTTTTTTTTATGTTTGCAATGCCAATGGACTTATACTTGGCCATTAGCATGCTTACTACATGATATGCAGACTTTATTTGGAGCTGTCATAGCTCTGTTTTGGATTTTACAGAAATGTGCTCAGTTACAACCGAGTACATTTCTACAGATAGCACTAGTCTTGCACGGACTATTGCAAGCTTTCTGGATTGCAAATTCACCTCATTTGCATGGATTTCACCTCCAAATGAGGTGATTTGCATACCAGGGTTTAGTCCTTGCAAGATTAGTGCAGGAGTGCTCATGCATGCCCCTGCAGGCTGTCCCTGGATCACACGGCAGACATATTGACTGCTTGAGCTCTTGCACTGATTTTGCACTCTGTGCAAGCTTTTGAGAATCCAGGGGAATGTTTAAAAGTATACCTAATTACATCTGTGTTAACATGGATATAATAATGACAGGGGATTTTAAGTGCAATTTGAGAAATTAAAAGAATAGTTGTGATGTTAAAATGATTAATGAAATTATGAAAAGTGGAAAATTAAAAATATGGGGAAATAAACATTGTACTTATAAAAGAAATAAAATTAAGACAGAAATTACTTTTTGATATCAGAAGGTCTAAAAATTGCACAAAAAGGAATCAAATATACTGGGTTTTCTGATCATGTGGTGAACTGGATAAGAATAATAAAAGTGAGGAGTATATAAAAATAGCAAGAGTTAGAAAAAGAAGAAATGAAAAAGAGTTAGAATCAGAAGAAAGAAAAGAAATTATAGATTTATGGGAACAACATATAAGTATGAGAGATTTTTTTATAAGAAATTGGACAATTTGGTGGATTCAATTTTAAAAAAAATACAAGTATTTTTAGAATGCATAGAAAATCAAAGAAAAAAAGAAAGAAAAAATGGAATACAAAATATTAAGTCAAAAATATTTAAAGATTTAATAGAGAAGAAAAAATAATTTTATGAAAAAGAAAAAAGAATTATATAGAAGAAATCATGATAATGTTAATAAATTATTATACAAGCAAAAATATTGTTTACAAGAAAAAAAGTAGCACTATACTTATGTAAGATAATGAAGGAAGAAAAGATAATGAGAGAATTTAAAAATAAAGAAAGGAAACAAGCAAAAAACTAGAATAAATATGTGATATAATTAAAGAATATTTATTAGATTTATATAGTAAAAAATAAGTTAACATAGACCAACTTTACAATGAGGAAAGTTAAACAAGGAAGATAATGAATATTTAGAGAACAAAATAAACATAAATGAGTTGAATGGAATCTTGAAACATGTTAAGGTTAAATCAGCTACAGGTTTGGATGGAATTGAATATAGTATGTATAAAGAAATGTATGACTGGCAAAAATTGTTGTTTATAGAAGTAAGAATGAGTGGCTAGAAAAAGGAATAATTAAGTATAAAGAAATTTGTACAGGTGTGATAAAATTTATATTAAAGAAAGGAGATAAAGATGAAATAAAAAAAAATTGAAGACCAATTACACTGAATAACATAGATTATACAATTTTCATGATAATAGTAAATAAAAAATTACAATGTAAAATAGAAAGACTACATGATCAGAATTTGTTTGGGAGAAAAAGAAAGGGGAGTCAAGACCTATTGTGTATAGTAAGGGAAGTAATTGATGATATTATTAATAAAAAAGTGGAAACAAAAATCATGATAGGAGATGTTAGTAAGGCATATGATAATATTCAGTATAAAGCATTATGAGATATTTTATAAGCATATAACTTGTGAAAAATATTACAAGTAATTAAAACAATATATGAAAAGAATTATGTGAAATTGAATGTAAATGTTTGGATTGGGGATAATTTGAAAATAGAGTGCAGTATAAAACAAGTATGCCCTGCAAGCAGCATGATCTTTATTATAATCATGAACACGATAGTAATGGAAATGAATAAAATGTTAAGTAAGGGAGGGTATAGAATTATGGGGGTCTATATTAATTCAACGAAAATCCATTACATCGAATACCAAAACAGCGACACGTATTACTCGAACCGCAAAAATACCGAATGCACTAAACCGTGAAATTTAACATATTGAACGCTCATAGTTGGCCAACCCCACCACCCACTACATACTACCTACCCAAACAAAATAATTATAAACCACATACATACACTAACCAAACCCAACTCCTAACCCTAACATAAAGCACCAAAACTCAATTTCTAACCCTACACTAAACCCCACATACACAACTATCTATGCACTATCCTTAACCCGCACCCTAACCCTAAGGTCCATAACTATCACACACTTACCTTACGGAGCTATACAGCAGACAGGCCAACCAAAACACTTTGACATTTCGAATTTTGCAGTTTTGCACGTTCGACGATTATGTATTTCGCGCAATACATGTTGATGATTTCGTATTCACGTAAACGGAGATTCGACAATCTAATAGGAACCCGAATTATGGAGGAAATATAGTTGCTAATAATGTATACTTACACTGATGATATTGTAGTAATACCAAAAAATAAAGCCTGGATGCAAAAAACTAATGGAAAGTTAAGTACACGGTTGGAGGAAATTGGTTTATGCATAAATAAAGGAATAAAGTAAAGGATTTGGGCATGACGGTATTATAGGAGGTGTGGAATATAATGAGAAGAGTATAGATAAGAGGGTCTGCTTCTAAATCTTAAAAGCTCATAATCTTGAAATTCAAAATACTGAGTCCAAAATCTTGAAAGTTCAAAATACTGAAAACTCAAAATACTGAATTTCATAATATTGAAAAAAACAAAGTACACCAACACTTACAAAATTCCAGTACAACTATATAATAAAACATATCACTCTTCAACTATAAGCAGGGGGGCAGGCCCCCCACACCCCCTGCTCTTTAAATATATCAACTCTAAGATAGCATTCCACAGAACAAAATGGCAAACATACCATTAAATGCTTCATGACTGCCTGTTGTAACCTTAGTCATGATCCCTTTTAATTTGCTATGCAACATAACTCATCTTAGTGTAGTGCGATCTCGGAGTTGATATATTTAAGTAGCAAATGGTGTGGGGGGCTTGCCCCCCACATGGGGGTGCAGGGGTGCTTGCTCCCCTGCTAATAGTTGGAGTAAACTAATATGCTTTATGTTCTATTTGTTTCTCTATGTACTTCTGGTGGAGTATAGTAATGTGTTAGTATCCTGTAGTTTTTCTTGATATTATAAAATTCACTATTTTGAGTTTTCAGTAGTTTGAACTTTCAAGATTTTGGACTCAATATTTTGAATTTCAAGATTATGAGCTTTCAAGATTTAGAAGTAGACCCAGATAAGAATACAGATATTTTAGGAATAGTATTTGGAAGTAGAGAATACAGACATGAACAATGAGACAAAATTCTTAAAGAAATCAAAGGCATAATTATATTCTTGCAGATATATGTTTGCATACAAGAAGAAAGCAAATTTAATAAACACCATAATAATAGGGAAAATAGTTTATATAACAAATGTTTACATCATGTCAATGAAACATGAAAAAGAAACTATGCAGAGTTTTTTTTCATTTATTTGGGGGTAAAGTCTGAACCTGGCTAAGAGGGAAATTTTGTCTATGAAAAATGAACAAGGGGGATTGGGGCTGATTAATCCGATTATGCATGCATCCTCTTTAAGTATGCATAAAGTACTAGAGGAAATAATGAAAAATAATAAAGATTTGATAGAAACAATAATGTATTGTAAATATAGAGAAATTTGGGAAGAAAGGAAAGTAAAATTGTTTTAATGAAGAAACTGAATTTTACAGCAAAATTGTATTGTGGAAATTAAAAAAGAATGTGATAGAAAAGATAAGATAAAATGGTATGTTAACATTATGATATCCTTTTATTTGGTGGATCCATGGAAAGAGTTAGAGATAGCTAAGAAGAAAGCAATAATGATGAAATTCAAAAAATTATAAAAAAAATAGAATGTAATGATTTTTTTCTGGAGATTGTCCATAGGAAAATTACCAGTGGGGGCAACTATGCCATATAAGAGAAAACAGGATAGAATATGTTATAAATGTAAAGACTTGGAAATTATAGAACATGTTTTTTTTAATGTGAGAGAATTCAAAAACTGTGGAAAGAAGTATGCAAACATGATTTGATTAAAACTTATTTAAATTTTGAAATGTTAAAAATGGGTATGATAGAGTATGGGTTTTATGTGACTAGATCCCAGAATGAAGCAAAGAAAATGGGCAGAATCATATTTTATGTAACATAGGTCATATGGAATGAAAGACTTAATGAAATCAAATACAATGGAAAATGGACATTGACAACAATACTTCACAAAATATGGTTTTGGTTATGGGTTAAAGAGTGGGGGGATATACTTAAAATAAAAATATCAATAAATAGATTGATGTTAAACTATATAAATATTGTAAATATGTAAATATGTAATTATGTAAAAATATGAATTGTATACATGTATACAAATAAATAAAAACTACTCTTTGGAGCTGCTAGATGATGCCAGAGAGCTCCTACTGCAGCAATGAAGAGGCCTAAGGGAAGCACCAGCATGGAGGAGGAAAGAAAAGATATGGAGAGTTTAAAGATGGAAAATGAGAATGTGGAGAAAACTTTGTTTGATATGGAGCTTCAGAATGTAAACAAAGATTTCTGTGTGGTGGATGTTACAAATGAGCAGTGTTTCACTCAGTGGAGAATGAAGTAAGCAAGTCTATTGGAGAGCTTGCAGATGATGTTCTGTTAAAAATAATCAAGCAGGATGATCCAGGTCACAGTCCTGCTGTTTCATGTGGTGAGATGGCAGATAACCTTTTCAGAAGTGCTGGTGATAGTAATGTCAGAAAGGAATAAAATGAGTGTTGAGTCAGCAAAATATAATAAAAAAACAGGATGCACATACGCTACTTGTCACGGATATCAAAAAGGTGAAGGAACCAGCCAACGAATAAAATAACTTCTTTATTTCATCAAAATAGTTAAGCGCTTTCACCCATCAAATGTGGCTTCTTCAGAACATAAAACAGACTCCTACAACAGTTTAAATATCAAATTTCGACGCCAATAAGACTTTTAAATAATCTCTCCTTAAAGTGCAATGCCTTAAATATACCTTAAAACATAGGAGTTGATGAATAACAATAAAAATACTAATACAACTATATTAAAAATCACTTATTACACACATCTAATATTTTCTTAAAATATAAAAATAAATAGCTATAAAAAATGTTTTGGTTTAAAAATTCAATAGGTATTATTTAATGTAACTTCATTAGAACTGATGTATTTCCACTGAATAAGCAGCTGTAATTTATCCTACCAATGAACAGTATATATAGTACATAACATATAAATTAATATATATATATATATATGTATATAAATAAATAAATATTACACAACAGCAGCAACAAACTATAAGTAAAACTTTTTACAAAAAAGAGATGACCAACTGTGAGAATAAAAATGACAATCTTACTGAAATAGAAAGATATTATGAATGGGACAATTTAGAAACTGTTCTACATTTTAAAGCTCAAGAAATTTTTGGTATTTTATACATATTGGAATAGAGACTTTTTGTGACTTACAATTTCAAGGACTGATGATGTAATTTCTGGAGCTGTGTAACAAAAATAAGGACATTTATATATGGAATGTTTTTTTTTTTTTGGTATTAACTTAAACGTTAAAATGTTACTTTGCAGTTTAGAACTGGTGGACTGGAAAAAAGACAATGTTAAGACCCCCCCCTTTCGTGCTATCATTTCAGGCAGCTATTCTAAAACATTCCCTTTAGGAGTAGCAGTTGACACATGGTTAAACACATGTATGGAAACCTTCCGCACATGGTTAAGGATTCTTAGGAATTCTTAGGCAATTTTCCTATTAACTTATGGAATGAAGGGTTAACATTTGTAACTATTGATGTTATTGATCTTTTTTCACGTATCCCTAAGCAGGAGGGGATGGAAGCATTTTGCAATAGTATCAGAAAACATGCTAATTTAGAATGGGATAAAGTATGTCTGATTTTGGAATGTATGTCTATCATATTGACAATAATTATATATCTTATGAGGGAGAATATTTCTGACAAACCAGGGGGGTGGCAATGGGGGCAGCATGTGCCCCCATTTTTGCCAACCTGGTTATGCTAGATTGGAAAGAGACTGCAGTCTTCATTAGCCCTTATTTTAAACATGTAAGACATTATTCAATATTTTCAGATGACATATACATCCTTTGGGATGGTAGTTCTGCTTGTTTAGATACTTTTTAGTGCACCTGAATCAAAGTAGTGTTTTTTTGAGGTTCACACATTTGAGTAGTAATGAAGGGATAGCGTGTTTGGACACTTACATCTCGAATGGAGAAAAGGGATTTAAATCACGTACATATAGAAAAATACCTTTACTAATGGTTATTTGGGGTACACTAGCAACCATCCTAAGAAATTATTGTATAACATATTTAAGGGACAATGCATAAGAGCAGCCCGTATGACATCCACTTATAAGGATATGATTGAAGAGATGAATTTTATTACTAGATTATTTAGCAAAAGTGGCTATTGTAAGAAAATGATGGCTGATGTTAGACAATATGTTATTAAGGAGTGGGGCCATAAATATCCCCCACTATTAGGTGTCCATTCTAGGGGGACTAATGATGTAAGTATGAAAAGAAGGGAAATAGTCTCTGCAGACACCTACCATCAAGCTTGAATTCTTGAGTATGGTCCACACATCAACAAAATAAAGAAAATATTAACTAATAATTGGAATGTGTTGTTGGTAAACCAAAATATTTCAGATATTGTAGGAATTAAACCAGTTTTTGTTTACAAAATGGGATGCAATTTAAAGATGTTACTGGAACAATGTGTGGTCACTAGAGGTTTGAATAATTATAATATGAACAAACATACCACCAAGTGTGGATGCTGCAATCAATGTTTGTTTATTATGGAGGAAGAAGGAATAATATTAGATAATATTAATAAAACCAGAATTAGATTCAGGCAGGGTAATTGTAATACCAAAATGGTGGTCTATATGGCCAAGTGTTTAGCCTGTTCAGGTTATTACATAGGTAAGACTGAAAGATTTTTTTAAAAATCGTATTTATGACCACCTATACAGCATCAGAAAGATGGATATTAATAACGCCTTATATAGGCATATCCAAAAGTGTGGGGATACACACTCCTTTAAATTTGCTATTTTGGAAAGTGTTAAAATTGATCCGAGGGAGGGCAATTATAGGGCCACCGTAGGATATAAAGAGGTGTGGTGGCAATTATTCACTGATGCTGCGACCTTGCCTGGTCTTAATGATTATATATCCATCAAACCCATTTTAGTTCAAAAGCAATAATTAGCTAACATGTTGATATTATTATACAGCTTATAATATGAATATATTGTTGTTTTTGTAATTTCTTTGCAGTACATCAATACAATACACCTATTTACAAGTGTATATATATGCACATAGTGTTATGGGTACATCATTGTATGTACTTTGGTAATATTTATTTATATATATATATATATATATATATATATATATATATATAGATATATATATATATATATATATATATATATATATATATATATATATATATATATATATATATATATATATATATATATATATATATATATATTTTTTTTTTTTTTCATTTATATGTTATGTGCTATATATACTGCTCATTGGTAGGATAAATTATAGCTGCATATTCAGTGGAAATACATCAGTTCTAATGAAGTTATATTAAATAATACCTATTGAATTTTTAAACCAAAAAAAAATTTATAGCTGTTTATTTTTATATTTTAACAATATTAGATGTGTGTAATAAGTGATTTTAATATAGTTGTATTAGTATTTTTATTGTTATTCATTAACTCCTATATTATAAGGTATATTTAAGGCATTGCACTTTAAGGAGAAATTATTTAAACATCTTTTTGGTGCCAAAATTTGATATTTAAATTGTTGTAGGAGTCTGTTTTATGTTCTGAAGAAGCTCACATTTGATGGGTGAAAGCGCTTAACTATTTTGATGAAATTTTTTTTGTGTCTTTCGGCTTTTCCCGGTTAGGGGTTGCCACAGCGGAACTCCGGTCAACTAATGATTGGCAGTAGACTTTCACGTGCTGGCTTGCCAGGCCTAACGCACAACCTTCAATGAAGGAATGCCCATTCACGCATGTCGACACACAGAAGACGCTCTAACTGAGAATCGAACGGGCAACATCTATTTTGATGAAATAAAGAAGTTATTTTATTCGTTGGCTGGTTCCGTCACCTTTTTGATATTCAGGACAAGTAGCATCTGTGCGTTCTGTTTTTTTAATGTCAGAAAGGAACCAGGTGATGTGACAGCAGAGAATGCAGCAGTGACAGAAAGTAAAAGAAGAAAGACGTAACTAACTAAGAAGATGTCTGGTTTTGTAGCTGCAGATAATGCAGCAACTCAAACATATACATCAACAACAGCAGACAAAAAAGGATAGCAGCAACAAACTATGTGAGAATAAAAATGACAATCTTGCTGAAATAGAAAGATATTATGAATGGAACAATTTGGAAACTGTTCTAGGTTTTAAAGCTCAAGAAATTTTTGGTCTTTTAGACATATTGGAATAGAGACTTTTGTGATTTACAATTTGAAACTGAACGACTGATGATGTAATTTCTGGAGCTGTGTAACAAAAATAAGGACATTTATATATGGAATTTTTTTTTTGGTATTAACTTAAATGTTAAAATGTTACTTTGCAGTTTAGAACTGGTGGACTGGAAAAAAGACAATGTTAAAAAATGCATGCAGGGTTTGTGTGAAATTGTTGACAATATTGTAAAAATTAGAGATGAAAGAAGCTTATGAGTTTGGAAGATGCTTTTTAAAAGTGAAAAAAAATACAGTGTGAAACACTTGCCAAATGATATTTTTGTGGTTGGTCATAGAGGAACATGAAGACATGCTGGCCAGCCTAAATCATCATTCTTTTGTGGGGACTTTTCTTATTTAATTAATGATTGTGACAAGGTACAATGTAACCAGTATGAAGAGAAAGGACATAAAGCAAGGAGTGTGCCCAAAAGTAAGTTGTGTAAAAATAGGAACACTTTTGAATGGATTGCCAGGAGCAAATAGTAAATAATGAAAAAGAAGGGGAAAGGGAAGAAAACATAAACAAGAAAGGAAAACAAAAGAGGGTGTGGGGGTGGATGAACTAGGTGAAGAAGAAACTGTAGATGAAGAAAAAATATGGAGAGGAAAATGAGGAGAGAGAGAGAGTGCATACAGGAAGAGAAGTCAGGAGAAGGGGTTGATACGTATACGTTTTTGAATTTCTGGCCAATTGGAAATCTGATTCTGAGGCTGAAGGATTATTTGTAAATAAATGCAGGAAAAAATATTAAATTGATAAAGTGTAAATATAATAAAACAAAAAATTAAAAATATTTCCCCTAAACTTAAAAAGAAGTAAAAAAGCATCAATTTTAGAGTACTTTCACTAAATGTAAACAGTATTATTAACACTGTAAGAAGGATAGGAATACTGGAATGTAAGCTAACTGTGATGAGGATGTAATTCTGTTACAGGATGTAAGATATCTGACAAATGAATAAAAACTGCAAACAGAAAAAACTATGGGGTGGAAATATAATACATTACTTAGGAAGCAAACGTTCCTATGGAGTGGCTGTGTTGTATTAAAAAAAACAGTGAAAATACAAGATGTAGGGGAGAATTTAATAAAGCCTACACATTTTTATTTTCATGTAGGCATCATAGCACAATGCTTACATTTACTTGAATATAAAAAGATTCAGTAAGCGCTAATAAGCAATGCACACACACACGCGCAAACACGGAAAATTCTGTGGCATATAAATCACCTCATAAGCAGGTGAATCTCATGCAAATGAGGCAGGTAAAGCAATCCAACAAGCAGAAATGCATTTGTTCAGACCCTGTGCCAGTGTCCATGTACAGGAGTCTAGACAGACAAAAGGGGGTGTAAAACTGTAGAAAAGTGGATATAAATCCCCTGAAAAAATAATATCCCATACACATATGAAAACTATTATTCTGTATGTCAGAAAGATTAAGGAAATATGTTAAATTAATACTTTCTTTAGTAATCTCAGCATGTTTGCTCTACACTCCACAGTGTGCAAACATGCTTAATAGAAAAATAAAATAAAAAAAAATAGGAAAAAAATAATTTTATTCTATGTGACAGAAGCGTATTATAGGACCTTGCGTGGGATCCCTACAATGGCAAATTGCTGCTGTTGCTAAGGTGATAGGGCTATGAAACATATAGTTTCCAGGCTGTCAGCATGGATAAGTATGAAAATGAAGTGGAGTTATTGAATAGCAGAAGAAGTACTCATGCCCACATATCCCCTTTGTGTAGGGTCTTACATATGTTGATCTTTACACAGGATGTGGCTGACATCAGGGGGGTGTCTCCTCTCACTTCTAAGGTCTTTTAAGCTTAGGTACATGTGTTGCTATGAGTTTTCTTAAAAGCAGATGTATTCAATTAGACATTTTGATCGTTGTATAACCTATGTTTTGTGACGTGGCAATGTGCACGGCATCACATACTGAAATAGGGCCATTAAATAATGTTAATTATATTGTAGGCAAGTGGAATGCATCATAGTTAGCCAATCACACATTCTTCACCTACAGTAGAGCTGTATAAAGTATGCATACACCCTACATTCTCATTTTCCCCCAATACTCAGGACCATTGGAGTACAGACTTGGGAATTTTAACTGAGATAATGCTAGAGGCTGCTGCAGGTCTGCTACGTATCTATGTGCTAGATGCTGAAGTCACTGCTGCTGGTGATGCTGACAATAGGCCTAGGCAGAGAAGGAAAATAGTGTTCAGGCCCAGGGTAACCTTCCAGGAGCTACGTGAGCTGGAGATTGTGGAGTGCTGCAGGGTGGACAGAGACATACTACAAGAACTCACTGAGCTCTGCTGCCCTTAACTCAGACCCAAAGCCAACAGAGGAGAACCCATTCCAGTGGAAACAAAGGTATATATAGCGCTTAGGATAGTAGCTACAAGTACTTTCCAAAGACCAACTGGGGACATGATGGGGGTCTCACAGGCATCTGCATTCAAGATACTCTACCATTTCATGTATGCCATGCTACCACATGCCAGTGAGCACATATCTTTTGTCCTCACTGCTGAGATGAGGGCCAGCAATATGCAACACTTGTACCATGTAGCACACTTCCCTGAAGCACTGGGTGCCATAGATTGCAGTCATGTACACATCAAGGCACCACCCAGTGAGGAGGGTAGAATCTGAATCAATTGCAAGGGGTATCACTTCATCAACTGCCAGGTCATGTGCAATGTCCAGGGGATCATCCTGAATGTGTGTGCTGGCAGCCCTGCCAGTTATCATGACTCCCACATCTGGCATGCATCACAGCTTTACCAGATGCTTCCTAGGGGGTACATCTCACACTGCAATTTACTGGAGGATGCTGGCTACACTCTGGAACCATGGATGATGACACCCATCAGAAATGTACACACACCTATGGAAGAATACCATAATGAGTCACACGCACAAACTAGGAACATCATAGAGCATGTGTTTGGACTTCTGAAGTCATGGTTCTGATGCCTCAATATATCTGGTGGAGCCATGCAGTACTCTTCAGCCACATGTGTACATATGTTCTCAGTATGTTCTATACTACACAATCTGATCCTGCGGAAACAGCTGCAGCAGGATAAGCAAAGGGAAGGGATACCCAGCCCCCACCAGTGCCTAGGTCACCACAACCACAGTCACAGGAGGACTTGGAGGAGGAACCCCCTGCTGATGTCCCCGTAGACAGATATGGGCATGCTCAGTGCACCCTGGCTTTGGCTAAGAGACAACACACAGCACATGCACTGACAACCTAGGTACCTAGGGACTGACACCTTACTCTTACTCTCATAAATACATTAAAATTAATGTCAGGCAACCCACACAACCAGTACCTATCCATGTATTGGCTTTGTACTGTTTGCAACAGACAGATTCAGCCCTGAACTACAGTTCTGTCAACTGCTGAATTCGCAAGGTAAGTCTCTAACCTACACAGTACTTGTAAGGATTATTATGATATGGCATTGTATGTATGGCTCTGCTACATTTATGCAAGTAAATATAGTGGGCTATTTGGACAGAATTAACATCCACATGGGACTACAGATACCCAGTCTACTATCATGTATCCTTTAATATTAACTCGGCCTCATGCATGGAATATTTACTACATCAGCCAAGGGAGATGTTAAACAGTGGGGTTAAATTATATTTGAACTACTGTGTATCTCAGCAGAACATATGGTACTGTTCCCCCAACCCCAACACAGCAGTGTTCCCATATAACTGCTTTAACAGTAACTCATTTATGGTATAGCAACAGTCCAGGTAATCTCAGGGCAGTAACATAGAAATTGATCATACATCGTATGTCCCACTTAATGCAGGAATAACAACGTACACTATTTATGCTGTTGATTGTATGATGAATGCCTACTTTCTGTCAGGCAGCTTGTGTGGCTCAGTGGACTAGGGAAGTTAGCATGGGTGATGGTATTGATGGTTCTAATCTGGAGGTATCCACATCTTTTGGATGTGAGGTGTTATTATGTTGTTTTTTTTTACAGACTTTCAATCTGTGTGTGGTGTAACATTAGTAACCTCTGTCACATATTAATTACATCTGATGGCTGAAGAATGCTGTGGGCAATTTGAGTAAAGTGCAGCATTGCAGAAACAGGGACAGATGTCATTGTCTGTAACACACAAAAATCCCAGTCTGGAGTACAGGTAGTGTGGCCTGGAGTCAGTTTATAAGTACTGACAATCCCACTGGGCATGCTCATACACTTAGTTAAACAGAGTGTAATTCTCTTGCTCCTTGCTCAAAATGACCTATTATGTATACATATCTGTCTGCCACTATATATATATATATATATATATATATATATATATATATATATATCAGTCTGTCTCCATATATCTGCATAACACACACACAAACACACACACACACACACACACACACACACACACACACACACACACACACACACACACACACACACACACACACACGCACACACACACACATATATATCATATACACAGGATGGCCACGGTGGTACAGCAGTTAGCATTGCTGCCTCCCAGCAAGAGGTTCTCCGGTTCGAACCTCGGCTGTGGTGCCTTCTGTGCGGAGTCTGCATGACCTCCCTGTGGTCACGTGGGTTTCCTCCAGGTGCTACGGTTTCTTCCCAAATCCCAAAGACATGCTGTAGGTGGATTGGACACTCTAAACTGGTCCTAGGTGGGAGTGTGTGTGTGTGTGCCTTCTGTGGAAGGTTGGGTGCCGGGCTGGCAACTTAACACTGTAAAACCCCACTGCCAATCAGGAGTGGCTAGGTGATCCACTGTGGCGACCCCTAACTAGGAAAAACTAGAAGAAGAAGATATATCATATATACACACACAGCTACATTTATGTATACATCCCTGTTATATACATAAATATGTGTGTGGATGTCTGTATTGTCCTACATACTCTGATAATGATAAGTAAAGCTGCACTATCATACATCTATAATGTTGCTCAAAGGATCCAAAGTAAGGGGTCAACAGTACATAATGCACTTACATACAGACCCCTGTACCTGCTGGATGTCACCACACATACAGCAACAGGTGAGCAGGTGGTGTAATGTATAATGTTTTCTAAGTATGCATGGACAGGGCACATTGTTCTTGCCCACAAGCTTGTCCATTCAAATGCAAACAGCCACATATGGCCAAACTGGTAACTGTAGCCACATAGCTAGGATAAATGACAGTTATCTGACTGCTAGGCTACTAGATGCATATCCAACAGGTAAAAACAAGCTCGATCACCATGGCTGACAAATATAAAACTTTAACAGAAAAACAATAAAAACAAAAAAAGTGAAAGGTAAGCATTTTCATGGCTGGAGGCTGCGTCTTCAGACCTTAATACTCCATACAAACTGCAGCAGTGCTAAAAGTACAAGTTACCCAATCAGAAAAAACAATCAGGTCACATGGCTACCCAGGAAGTGGCAGAGCTAAACCATTCATAAGACCAGTCTAAAAAACTATAAAATCAATGCCTTAAGCTACGTGCTTGTAAAACTGGTTTGATAGAAACATTATTATTAAAACTTTTACAATAATAAATCTTTAAAAAGGGAACTGTGCTATAAATATACCAAATGTGGTGGTCAATTTTGTTTTTAGTTGTTAGATTGTATTTTGTGTTAACTCAACCTTCATTCATCTGCTATACTTCTGTTTGTTGTTCATGCTAGATGCAGATAACAATACAAAGCAATATCACTCTGCACACCACAGATGGTGTTCAACACAAGCCTAGTTTGTGTAATCCACAAATAGTTTGCCTGCAGTCATGTCTAAAACAGATGTCAGTTGAGGCATGTGTGATAAGTACTGTGATCTATAGTGTGTAAGACTAGAAAGGTAGAGGTTCTAATCTCACTCCAGGCCACTTGGGGTGTGTGTGTGTAGTGTGTGTGTGTGTGTGTGTGTGTGTGTGTGTGTGTGTGTGTGTGTGTGTGTGTGTGTGTGAGCATGTATCACCCTGCAAAACAACTGAGAATCCCTCATTGACTATCAAACTGCAATGATTCTGCATTTTTGGCACTGTAAGTTGCTGCTGGCTTCCAATTTTCCCTCTTCTACAAGGCCTGCTGATGTCATTTACCTTAAGATTATCAACTGCCATTACAGTGTCAAACGTAAGCTTTGGCATGTGTGATAAGTACTGTGGTCTATACTGTGTAAGACTAGATAGGTAGGCATTCTAATCTCACTCCAGGCCACTCAGTGTATGTGTATCTCAGTATGACATACATGTGATCATCTTAGTAACTTAGAAAGAGGTATAGTTTTGCAGTATTTTGGTTGTAGCTGGTGATGTAGGTCTCTAGATTTATGAACACAACTAGACCTGCTGATATCATCAAGTATAAGATGTCCTAAAGGATAGTATTAGCAGACTTGAGGTGTAGCACATGCATCACGTACTGTGATATTTAGTGTGCACCATTAGACAGGTAAGTGTTCTAATCTATACGCAGCCACATTGCAGTGTGTGTGTGTGTGTGTGTGTGTGTGTGTGTGTGTGTGTGTGTGTGTGTGTGTGTGTGTGTGTGTGCTGTACTGTGTCCTGTAAACAGTAATTGGAAGTGGTACTATCCTCAATGTAGCCGGATTTGTGTGTGTGGCTGTTAGAGCATTTTACATCAGCTTATGGAATCACAGGACCTTTGAACCTTAGTAGCATAATGGCCCTACAGCCCTCACAATCCTAGCCAAGTTTATATCCTTATTTACATGATCAGCACAAATTCCCCATGTCCATGAGGGACGCAGGAAGAAGCCCTGTGGTCATCTAGCCAATCATACAGATGGCATATGACAAGGTCCATTGAGGTGCTCTGTTTTCCATTAGGCAGGATTCTGTTTCAAAGGTGTGCTAAAGTCTGCTAGACACATCTCTCCCACCAGCGTGTATTTGTCACATACCAGGTTAATGTCCTTAGAGTAATCTATGTACCATACCACCTACAGATATGCAGCATTTCCATTCAAGCAGGGTCACACATTACCCCATATGCAAGGCAGAGATCACCTCTGAGTTGTCTATATGCAACAGGCTACAATGACACTGATTTCAGATGATAGCCATTGAACAGATACTGAAGACATGAAATTCCCTTGTGAGGGACCATTGTGTTGTGTGCAACTGCCAGTAGTGTTTGGAAAGGTACATTACCAAATGGCCATTGCAGTCAAATATTGGCATGCTGAAGGAAGAGTACATGGAGGTTATGAGTATGTCAATTTCAGGTGACTGTGCCCTCAGTTATGACATATAAATCCCGTCTTACCACTGGAGAGACATGGTGATCTCAGGTGCATTAAGTGTAAACCTGTGTGTCCAGGCCTGTGTGTCCAGGTCTATCACCACTGAGTATGTACACCACGTGTTGCAACTGATGTGCTATCTACCAGGAACATAGGTGTTACCAATGGAAATGACACTACATATATATTTGCATGGAGTTTATGGCCATTAGTATGTCAACAGGCATTTGTTCACTAATACCATCTTGTAGGATATTGACATAATTTACAGAGTTTATGACTGCTCACAGTTTGCAGGCATCAGCCAATGTTGTCAGCCACAGACATTCAGTATTTGCTTGTATCATGGTTAAATGGCTTCCAAGCAATACAGGACCCAGAGCTGAGCCCTGTTGAACACTGCTGGTTACATATCAGCTATTGGAGGTGGATTTCCCTATTTTGAGTATGTGTGCCATCACTGAGTC
Source organism: Protopterus annectens (assembly GCF_019279795.1). NCBI lineage: Eukaryota > Metazoa > Chordata > Ceratodontiformes > Protopteridae > Protopterus > Protopterus annectens. The sequence goes on along the minus strand of NC_056747.1, from coordinate 1,014,661,997 downwards.
ACTTAGTGAGCCCTATAATGATATTACCATGGATGCCTAAGTGGGTGTTTATGTCAATGGTGCCAGAATGGGGGATAGAGTCACACAGCTTGGCTATGTCCAGGGGGTTGTATGCTCTGATGTCCCCTCACCTAGGTCCTTGGTGACTGCCACAGACATGTCCACCATGTTTAATAGCCATGATCTCCTTGTCAGAAATCCAAACTGTGCACAGTCAACTGCTTGTAGATCACATATATGTTTGCTTATCACTTCCATGATGATTTTCCCCATGGGCATACAGATATGGCTACTCAGGCAAATAAGTCTATAGTTCCAGTGGTCGGTGGATGCACCACCTCTGTGCAAGAGGATAACAGTTGCTGTTGTCCAGTCAGCTGAAATAGTGGTTACAGTATGATTGTGGGGAGTTCTCAATGATGTTAGTAATCCTTGTTGGATCCCATGTAGGACACAGCCTAGGATGTTAGCATGTTCAATAAATGCTGTCTATCCCTCATAGAGAGGACAGTTATGACCTGCTCTCTAGATATGGATGGTACAGGACAGGTTGCAGGAATGTCATGTGGCACATGTGGTGGGGACAGGGGAGCGAAGTTGATGCAGAACCTGTGGGACAACAGGTTAGCTATGAGTACAGACCCATTATATGTGGTGTCATTAAGTTTGAGTTCACTGACAATCTGGCCCTGTCCTCTGAAGTTACAGATGTAACTACACTGTGTGTTGTGGTTCTGCTTTTTGGAGGAGGCTAATTTTGTCACATACTGTTGCTACATGATGTTACAACAATTCTATGTGTTTGTTTTAGCTGAGGAGGTTGTACCTCCATTTTAGGGGGCACCCTCACCTCAACTGTCACACAGCAATGTTCACCTCTTATTGTACAGCATGCTAATGGCAGTTGTCCACTAGGCATGTTTGCTGTGCCATGAGGAGCTCATGTTTCTCCTGTCAGGTACAGAAAATCTATGCAGTTGTACTGCTGCTTACATAATACATGGGTGTAGAGCTCTTCATATTTGCCTGTGCCATCTGAGGGGCGGTGCAGTCACACTTTGCTGAAGTACATTTCTGTATTTTTTGCACGGGGGGGGTAGGTCTGATAGTTTTAATGATACTGCTCTGTGGTCTGATCTCACCAGGGAGAACCTCAAAATGGGGGGCTGCAGTGGTCACTCATATTGGTAAACACATGAAGCACTACATTGGCTCCCCTTGTGGGAATGTCACACCACTGGTCCAAGGCATTGTGGTTAAGGATGTGAACTAACCTTTGAGCAAGTGAGCTTCAGCATGACTAAGCAAGACAGCTAGTGGTTATTTAATGCCACCCCAAACCATGGTGTACTGATATAGCTTGAAAGACACAAGTGCATTCAAATAAGAACAACAGGTGTCTGGATTCATGGAGTTGCTCCTGTAGCTGGCAATGGCTTGATTAGATGTCCTTCCACCAGTGAATAGCGCTTGCAGTGTCTCCAGGAAATCATAGTGTTTCACTAAATCTGGATGGTTATCTATCCTTAATGAATATGTATACACCCCCTACATTACCTTGCACACTGTCAGTTTGAGGTCTGAACATGTGGAATGAAGTGTAGTCTGGTATAGCTGTGGTGCTGTCCACAGCCTTGAACCAGCTGTCTTTGACTGCACAAATGCTTGCAAATTCCAAGGTGATATTGGGGTTTAGTGTTGCCATTCCCAGTGTGTAGCAGCATAACCGTGATATTGTATGTAGATGGTGTTCTCATTGGAAAGTGTTCCCTCTAGACAGTGCCTATGAGATGCACTGTGGGCATGTCAGCAGCCTTGGCCAGTACTCAAAATCCCAGGGCTGAGAGATGAAGACCATCTCTGGCAAAGCATTGACATCTGTTCAGCAAATCATCCCAGGCAGACATGCAGTGGATCCCCTTACAATGACACCACACACTAAGGCAATTATTGCTATCCATCATTTTCTGTGTGTATTGAGCCATCATCCTTGGTGAGGGTGAAATGCAATTGAAGGTTATGGGCATACCCGCAAGAGACACAGAGTGTCTAAGCTTGGTCATGTGTCTGCATACAGTCCAGTGACATATATTCCTAGCTGTACACACCTGCAGGAAATTCGATGCCATTATTATGTTACCTGATATTCTTTGAGTTGCAGCAATGTGTGGTATGGCATACCATGTCAATCCATAGGCAGCTAACTGTGACGTTTCCCATATGTAGCCAAGACATCAATGTGTCTCATGATGTAATCACCTATGAAAAATAAGTTTGTTTTTGTGTTTTGCCTCAGATGTTTTACTGTGAGACAGTGGTGCATGTACTATTATGTGCACTGTGCTCTCCAGAGGTAGGATTTTCTGAGGTGTCTGTTGTTTGGGAACGTGTCTGGTAAGGAGTTGCACACTTGCAGGTGTGTATGATGTGGGTGTGGGTGGTGCAGATGGTGAGCTGTGCATGTTGGCAAAATGTTCATTGTTATATGTACTGACTGCTGTTTGAGACACCATGGAGTCAAGGTTTAAAATACAGTCACATCTGTCACACATGTTTGTGTGGCATAGGAGTAAAGGTGTTGGGACACTTTCCATATCTCAGCAGCAGTCATTAATAGTGCCATTAGCAATGCAGTCATGTATGTGTGTACATCACAGCATGCCATCATTAAGCACTGTCATGACAGATGGTGAAATGTAACATGTCACCTTTATGTAGGTCCCATAAGGTAAAACAGCACCTGAAAGTGTGCCATGCAATGCTTTGCCAGCCATGTGGACATTGGATTGACCACAATCCTGTCATTAGGCATGGTTCCAATGCCATACCTACAAATATGACACTGTGCAAGTCCTGCAAAGTTAGAGTCATGCTGCCACCCCCTTGGGGTTGACAGCCCGAAACACAGTATTTGTAGGCATGCCTTTCAGTGAAGATATGGATGCCCATGCATGCACACGGGACTTGTTCAACTTCATTGACATTACGTTGGTGTTGCAAGTGTACAATGCCTGTCAAGCAACCAGACAGCAAACTGGTTGCTGTGTTACATGATGTGGGAAAACAGATGTGTTCTGCGTACATGACTGTACAGTATGACATACTTAGGACATGTGGCAGGTGGACATACTTTGGCCTAAGGTGGCCAGTCCTCTGTAGCAGGTCTCACAACCATGTCATGCAGATATCCATCATTAATCTGTTGAAGAGCAGGATGCATGAAGTGCTGTGAAATTGTCACCTAAGATGGATGGATGACAGCTGCTGTGCTGCTTGTTTCAGCAAGTCTGGACATCTGTGTCACTGGACATTGCACATTATATTGCGATGTTGCAGCTGTGCTCCTAATCACCATCTGGTCAGTTCCTTAGTGACATACCACCAATCCTGGTATAGAAGGCTTAATACATGTAAAAGCCAACTGATTGTTCAGGTTGCTAATCAAGGCATCTATCTGGAGAAGGGTTTGTAAAGCCTAGAGAGCCTTTCATGATGTGGGGCAACTATGTGGATGAACAAACAGGCTGTGTCCTGCTTTTCATCATGAGCTTTATAGTAATGTTTTGTGTGTGATGATAGAAAAAGTATCAGAGCATGGTATCCCTGGAGAGAGTGGTTGGTGGTGACACCAGCATTAGTAGTAGCCAGGCACCAGCAATTCAGTGGACTCCCCTGCTTTCCACATTCCTCACAAGGTAATGTGCCTTTCAGTACACACCACTTGAGTAGTGTTCAACTGCAGAATACCTGTGTAAAACCTCCCTCACAGGGTATACATATTAAACTTCCCTCCATTGTTTGTCTGTGCTGTGTATAGACACCATTGATGACTCTTTTCTTGGAACATAATGGAAGTTCTGCAATACCTAGTTGCACAGAGGACAGCTAGCATGCAGTGCCAAGCAGTGTCCCCAGATCTCTTAGTCATCTGATATGTAAAGCTATGAAAGGAATTAGCATGGATACAATCAGTAACAATGTTGTACACTTACTGACACTGGACTAAACACAGTTTGTTTTGCTCAAGGGCAGATCATGCCTACCTATCCTAACTGGTGGACCACATTGAGTTTTACACTATGCAATGGATGATGGAAATATGGCTATGTCCACCTACAATGGCCTGACAAGGTGTTTGACAATATTAGGCCAGTAATGTTTACTGAAAACTATGTAGGTTATTTACAGAGTGGTATGTCAGCTGGTGGATAGCCAAGTGTCTGATTGTGATAATCTGGGAAGATATCATTGGGTGGACCTACGCTGCGATGACACCAGTCACCAGTGGACTTCCCTCAGACATCATTACTGGAGTACCCCTTGTAGGCATTCCCTTCTCTGCAGTCACAGCCACTGTCAGTGACCTCTGACTGGCTACATTACCATTTGATTGCATATTAGGAGCTGTCACTGAATCCTACACAGAACCAGCAATTATCCAGGATGGCCTGAGACACATATTCAGTTGTTGTCAGAGCCACTGACAAATAGTAAATGCCAAGGACTGCACAATACTATCCTTTTGGAAGTTATCCACTCCTGGAAAATATAGTTGTGTCAGCACCTTGCACACAGTTGAGCCATTATTCATGGACTTACGGGCACAGAGAGTAATATAACCTTTGACTTTCACTGCTCAGAAAGATGTGGAGATTTATTCAGTTTTGTATACAGAAAGGTATGGCATGTAAATCCCAGACTGTCATTGTTATACTGCATTTGGGACTCATCACACCTATCACTGAGTGCAATGGACCTTTGCTATGTTGCTACACAGGCATATCTTACAATTGCAGCAGCCACACAGGTTCCATGGTAAACCAATACATATTGTAGATAACATATCTGATGCAGTCCGTGTGAAGACATTACATGTGTAGTTTGTCTCCTACATGCTTTGGAGGGGATGTGTATAGCTGCCATACATGGAGGTGTCAGATACCATTGTGTACCTCGTGCTTATCCAAAACAGGACTAACACATGTATTACCTGTTCTACACATCTACATTGTCACTGTGATATAAATAGTACATGCTGGAGAGACAGGTATGTAACACAGGCACTACACCCTATATGTAACAGGCTCCCCATGAATATGAAGCGTACATCTGCTGTAATGCACATCATGTGCAAGTAACACAATGGAATGCAGAACAAGACAATCATAACTTGTGTAGGACAAATGTCTGTAATGGACACTAGAAATGTGTATATGGGTCATCTCCAGCACCACAGCTTGTAGATGTGATAGCCCCAGAAACCTTGGTGACACTTATAAAGGGTATCAGACCTTTTCATAGATTAGGGATGCATAAGTAGGCTGAGTGATGTCATTGTCCTTGTTAGCCTGTTATACACATATGAACCTATGGAGCCATGCAGTTATAGTGCTGTACCTTGCTGAAGACATATTTCTTCTGTGCTGACATTCCATCCTGTGCTGTGATGTCTATGGGTTTATTGCCACTGTGTATCCATAGGTGTCCCCTACAGACTCTGAAACTGAACCATAAACAGGTCCATGACACACCTTTCATTATGTAAGTATGCAGCCATTACAACATCATACAACATAGGGTACACAAAATGATGTGGTTTACTCATTACAAATGTCAGCATACAGTATCTATCAGTGGACAGTACAAGTGGCATGGCAAAGCAACATTGCATTACACAATTACATACAAATTTTTTATAGCCATCCTGTGCATCAGACACACCGGTTCATTTCCCTGCATTGATGATGAGGATGACAGGGATGTGGCACAATTATCATCACTTGCACAGGGTGTTGTGTGGGGGTGCAGGAGGAATGAATGAAGTGTCTTTGCTAGGAATAAAATTTGGGAAAAATTATATAACTATGATGCAATGGGGAAGTTTGGTAAAAGAAGTGAAAGAAATATATTTTGTGTTGAAGACATATAGATTAGCATTCAGAAAAAAGGTTTATGCAGAGAATTCAGCATTAATGGGGAAAATAATATGCACGTCAAATGTTTATATGATCCCAGAAAAATATGAAAAGGAAATTGTGCAATTTCATATCGGGTTCAAGATTAAATGGGAATTGGGATTACTTAATCCAGTTATTTATTTTGCTTCATTAAACTTGTATAGAGAATTAAAGTGGGTAAAGGAACAGAATGAATAAGAATTTAATAAAGATAATCCCCCCAGATTCACTATCCTTCTGTACATGACTAAGGTAGTCATGCACGGAATCGGCCATTTAGAAGTCTGACTGCAGTGCGCTATGCATATTAATGAAGGTGCGCTGCCTGAGCTCCTAATCCTACACAGAGCGTGGACGAGTGCAGGGGGCATGTCTGAGAGCAGAGTTCTCACAATATACACACCCCTGCAATGAAGGACTGCAGAATGATAGTAAACAATCAGCGAGACCACTCATAGATGTATGTATATGCCCAGCGACATTCCCCCCACATGTATAAAAGCAATACTGAAGAACAAAAATAAAAGTTTTTTTTTTTAATAAAACGGACGAAGTGTAACCATAGGTGCGCAAGTTTGCCCATCACTTAGCTATGGTTAATACAGGTTAAATAGCAGAAAGTGGATAAAAAGCAAGCTATATGCAAATGAAGCAGTACAGCAATTGTGTAGTGGGCAGAGCATTCGCCTTACAAGCAGTCATTCTCGGTTTGAGTCCCACTGTAGTACATTCCATTTTCCCTTCCAAATCACTTTTTATGATAAATATTTTTATTGCATAACCTAATAAATAACATATTTTTCTGAACTGCGATACTGCATTTAATGTAGCTGTGAGGAGTCAGTGTCATAATGTTGCAAAGTCCACAGATAATCACGTGACCCATACATTATCACAGATACAAATGGAAGGTAAACTGTGTAATGAATGGTAACTTCATACATTTCTTCAAATTTCCCACCTCCCTAAGAACCATTACACTATTACTGTCTAAAATGTAGCACTAGTAAGCGGTAGTAAGTGGTAGTAAGCACTCTTAAGCACTAGTAAGTGGGTTTAAGGTTGTTTGCGTGGGGGTAAGCAATGTGCACACAGGTGAAGCAAGATTGAAGCTAACTCTCTGTAAGCATATGTAACCGGAGGTTAGCATTGCTTACCCTCACGCAAAGCTGCGCAAACCTGTTACACGTGCTCAAAAGTGTCTTGATCCCTCAGTATGCATCAGCTGCCATTCTGGGCAGGGAAAAATAACCAGGCTTTGCAGGTTGTGAACCCAGGACCCACTACTCTTCAGTTACAGTACTTAACCACTACGCCAACTCAACAGTACATAAGATTGAGGTTTTAATAAACGAACTTCTCCATAGGAAAACAAGCTGAACATGTGAAAGGACTTTCTATACAGCCTTATGTTGTATAACCAGCTACATCACATAAATATGTGAACTGGAGTACTGCAGTAAGCACAGATGTGATGTGTCATTGTAATAAAGTGTAGAAGTCTCCAGGACCCCATACAGTGTATGTACACATGAATCATGGATACCAGGCACATATATAACCTGTAATGAATAATAAATCACTGCCAAAAAGCAAATATAATGCTAATTAACTATTAAGCAATGCTAAGCACTGCACAGCTCAGCTTAGTAAGTGTAAGCAATGTGTAGGGCAGCCTATTCAATCTGCCTATTGGTATACCTCTTTAAGCACTGCCAGCCTTAGGTAAGCAGGTGTGCCCATAGCTTAGCCTATTCAAAATTGGCCAATCATGGAAAAGTGTGGGAAATTGGCCGTATTTAAAACCCACAGGCGGGAATACTTCCCATAACTGGTTGTAACTTCCTATTGCAGGCAGAATGGCTGGAGTGGGTGAAGGCACTCGATTTAGAGCACAGCACTTGGGCATCCAGGAGTCAAAAATCATGGTATGGCTCCTGGTAAAACACCATGAGCAGAGACTACTGCAGGGCCAGTACCAGGGTTCACAGTATAAAACGGAGGCCTGGGATAGTCTCACCTGTGACCTCACCAGTGCTACACGTATCCCCTGGACTGGTAAGCAGGTCAGGCACCACCATGCTGACCTGAAGTGGCAGAGGGGGGATGTACTGGAACAGTGGATCCAGGAATCTCAGCAGATGCCTAATGCCCCAGTACTAAGTACTCATTCTACTAAGTAGTTAATAATTGCCTAGCTTGTGTATACTATGGATAAGTATGGCTAAATATCACTGTATTTCTCTGACAGCTGCAGATGAGTGGGCTGCAAACCAGCAAGCACATGATGCTAGGTTGCAAAGGCTGCATCGCGAGACAGGTTAGTAATTGTTCTGCATGTACTGTCATAACAAATAAATATAAAAGCCTTAGAAAGTGTTGTACCAGTATAAATAAAGGTGTAATATTCTGTTAATAAAGGTATAACCCCTGGAGTGCTTCTGTTTACTCTTCTGTCATATGTTGTTGTACTGTTGCATTCTATACACAGTACTGTTGTATTAAGCAATGTTACCCACACTGTGGTATGCTGATAAAATGTGTATGAAGTTCTGTATAACAATGTTGGAAGTGCCAAGAGGTCAGTCATATTGTACAACTGAGAGAGTATTAGACAGAAAAGATTAGAAAGCTTCACAGCAATTCCCTGATAGCACAGGTACTGTGATGTTATCTGTAATGTTTTTGTCACACACAGCAGGGGTTTGAATCCCAGGAGTGCTAGTAAGTTGTTTACATAATCATACCCCACAACTGTACAGATTTTGTTAGAATGTTCAGGAATGTTCAGATAGAAAGCTGTATGCATAATTACACCCAACAACTGTACAGAATTTGCTAGAATGTTCAAATAGAAAGTTGTATGCATATTCATACCCCTCAGCTGTTCCAGTCTCTCCAGCATGTCCAGATAAATGGCCCACATCACCAGCCTGGTACCCTGTTCCCCTGAAAAATCAATGTGATGATCCAAGAAATGTAGGCAGCTGTTAATGACATATAACTGATAGTCAGACCTGTACATAGTCAGAGAATGTATATGAAAACAAACCTGTCATTCTAGCACCTCACCCAAAGTGTATGAGAGCAATTCTCAAAATATGTTGCATGAACACCTGCTTCTTGTCATGCCTGTATGTAAGACACAGGTCACGTATATAATAATCTACAAACATACCATTATACAATATAAGGCCATTGGGTAGTGCAATAATACATGTAAGGGACAGATCACTGCAGTGACTAAGAATGTTGTGAAAACTACAAGGATATATTAGTTGTTAAGTGAACTCTCTCTCTCTCACCCCTACCATATGTGCAAAAATAACCCAATTACACACCTCAATCGGTATGTGTACACTCCAAACATTTGTTGGGACATATGTCCTATTGGTTTATAAATATTCACATTTGTTTCTATGCATGTGCCATGTTAAAATACCCCCATATTGGTGGCCTGTTGCCATCAATGAAACCTGCATGCTGTTGTAATGGCCACTGTTGTTCCATATATGCATGTGTTCCCCTTGATCTGCAACTGTTTTAAATCTGGTATCTTGGGTTAATGGAAATATCTATGCATGCTGTTATAACTAATCCTGAATGCTGTTGACTATTACTAACCCATATATTTCTTAAACCTGCTACAACATAGCTCGTATGGTAAGGCCGGTCCCAGCGGACCCACCTGTCCCACCTCAGCTGGCCATGGGACTGGGCACAAGCATGTCTGGTGCCCAGCCTGGGACCTCCTCCTCTGTTGGCCCTGTGCCACCTTCGAGTGGAACCACCACAGGGGATGGGGTTCACCCCCCCTGGGAATGGGGGCGGAGAGGAACCTGTCACCTGTCGTCAGGTCCGGGCCGTGGTGCATAGGGAGCTCGATAGGAGCTTCGAGACCAGCTACACCAGCTTGAAGGCCAAGTGGTACAATTAGAGGGTGAGGCTGCCCCTCCTATACAGCCCCCAGCACAGCCACCTTTGGGGCCGTGAAGGTGCAATGGTGACTGCCCATGGGTGGGGGCCTTAGTCCCACTGTATCCATTTGGGGGATCATTAGCTTGCGACTTCCCAACACACCTCCCTGTCTAAGGTATTCCCCCCCACATGTGTCATATACCACCCCTGTATGCTGTCTTGTCTGTCTTGTCTGTCATCCTACCCAACCTATCCTCCCCGAGCATACCTACTCTCCTTCCCCAACATCCCACTCTCACCTTAAAAAAACAAAAGGGCAATCTGTTCACAAAAATAAATCACGCCCAATATATAGCTGCCCATTTTGCACACATGTCCACTGGACACATGTAATCTGGTCTAATTAGCATCACAACATATTATTGTTGTCCTAACCCCTCTCTCAGGGGTTGGAGTGTTCAAATGTATCTCCAAATTCATTGCATATGCACAGCTGTTGATGTATTTTTTTTTTATTTTACATTTGTTGACTGGGCTAGTCTAACTGGATATATGTCCATTTTTAGTAGAGGCCTGGGGAGAAAAGCTCCAATATATGCAATAGTATCATAACATACAATAAATGCAAATAGTATCATAACATACAATAAATGCAAATAGTATCATAACATACAATATATGCAATAGCAGGAAGTGACATTAAATTAATTTAGATCAGACCTAAAAAGTGTACAGAGTTGGCAAGAAAAAAAAACTTAAGATAACATATAATACGAAATAGAAAAAATAGGCAAGATTAGATATTTTATATCAGAGGCCTGGGTACAGGCATACATACTTATGCTTATTAATAGCAAAGTAGAAGGTGAGTACTTCTAGATTAAGTAACTCATTTAATAGAGCTGAGAGGAAGTCACCTTTAATACTTAGGTAGCGGTTGGCATTTTTAGTTAAACCAAATAGACATCGTAGGACAGAATAGAGGGGATGAGTAAAGGAAGTAGGAGATAGAGAATGAGATGTTAATCAGGGTCAGAGCAGGGGCATAGCCAGTGTGTTATGAGGTATTCCTTGAGATATTTTTTGAAGAGCAGTGAAGAAGAAAGAGAAGAGAATTCATTAGGAAGTTGGTTCCAGGTTTTTCCCACTGTGTTAGAGAATAGTGAGTCTCCAGCCTTGTTGCTACATTTAGTAGTGGAAACTAGAAGCTTATTAGCTGAGCGTAGTGTTTCCAGATTTTTGTATGGAGTAATCAGACTAGAGAGGATTGGAGTATTCACAAGGTGGTAGAGAATCTTTTGAGTGATAGTAAGTTGTTGATAACGGAGTTGGTTTTGCAGTTCTAACCATCCCAGCTGTTTAAGGTTGTGACAGTGATGGGTTCTAAAAGGGGCACCTAAGGCAAATCTGGCAATGTTATTATAGTTGGTTGCAAGTTTACTCAGGTTGTTTCTAGATAGGTTGGTATAAATGGCAGAGGCATAAAGCAGGGTAGAGATAAGGTGGGTTTGGGCAATGGTAGTTCTGGCCAATGGTGTGAGGAAGGTTTTGACTGACTTTATAGTAGTGTTAATATGATAATCATAGTTAAAGTAGTGGTCTATTGTGATTCCTAAGAGTCGAGTTGTAGTGTCTGGGGATATGATAGTTCCATTGTTAGAGGTTACTGTGAAGTGACATTGTGGAGACTTTTGGGTAGGAGTGAAAAGCAACAATTTCATTTTTTTGGGTTCAGGAGGAGGCAATGTTGCATAAACCAATTTTCAGCATTATTAAATACTGTTTGTGTGAGGGTCTGGAGTGAGGAAATGAAATTGGCAGAACAGATTAAAGTTAAATCATCTGCATATTGTATGCAGGTGGCTTGTGGAGTGTTAGCTTTAAGTTCATTAATAAAGATAGAAAAGAGAAGGGGACCTAATATAGAGCCTTGAGGTACTCCAATATTTACAGGGAGGGGTGTTGATAAATTATTATCCCAGAGAACAGCTTGTTGTCTGTTATCTAAATAGGATTTAAACCATAGTATTGCCTGGGGGTCAAGTGATAGGGCTGTTAGTTTGTCAATAAGTAGGTGATGGTTGACCACGTCAAAGGCTTTTGATAGGTCAATAAATAGTGCAGAGGAAAGAGAGTTATTATTGCGATTTTTGTTTATGCAGTCAGAAAAGGATAGCAAGGCAGTGGTTGTACTATGGTAAGGTCTAAAACCATGCTGACAATTAGCAAGTAAATTATGAGAGAGAAGGTGGAAGAGTAGCTGTCAGTGGATACATTTTTCCATTATTTTAGCTAATAGAGAGAGTAAGGCTATATGTCAAAAGTTAGAAATCTCAGTAGAAGAGACACCCTTATGCAGAGGGATAATGTGTGAGACTTTCCAGATGGAGGGAACAGTTCCTTCTGTGATTGTTCTGTTTATAAGGATGGATATAGGATAGGCAATGACTTTAGATGCTATTTGTAGGTATTCAGCTGGTAGACGGTCAGCTGAGGGGGTGCATGGTTTGAGTTTTTGAAGGAGGGAGCAGATGAGTGATGTTGGTACTAGTTGTATATGAAAAGAAGGAGCTGAGCTATTTATGCTATCTGATAGGCTAGAGCTAACAGGGGGTAGCGTATTTGCTAGATTTTGAATAGCTTCGGTGAAGTAGTTGTTGAAGGCATCAGCAATTTGTTTAGAGTTATTCTGGGTAATACCTGATGGGGTGGGAGTTTTAGAATGCCATGGCTGAAGCAATTTGTTAATGCCTGACCAGAATTTTTGCGGTTTATCCTGGTGGGTCTGATTCTAGGTGAAGGTAGTAGTTCCTTTAGTCGAGTAGAATTTCCTTTTTAGTAGAGTATATTGCTTAAAGGAAAGATGGTCAGCTGGGTTTTTAGAAGCTCTCTATTTGGCCCATATTTTATTACGTAGGAGGATCGTTTGCCTAGTTACTTTAGTGAGCCATGGAGCGACTTTGGTCCTAATATGGGTAGAGCAAGAGGGGGGCATGGTAGTCAAGGATTTGTAGGAATTTTGTATTGAAGTAAGATACTGCTTCATCCAGCTGAAGATGATATAGAGGTGACCAATCACATGCCTTAAGTTCATTTTGGAAATTCTCTGGATTAAAGTGTTTTTTTGAGTGTGAGGTTCTGAAAAGATATGGAGTGAAACTATGGTTTTTTTTGTTTAAGTATATAGGTTAGAGAGTGGTCACTAATGTCATCTGGAAGGGTACCTGGTTTGTATGTGTCATGGGAGTTATTTATAAGGATCCAATCTAGGGTGCTTTCTTTACTGCTAGGCTTATGGATTCTAGTGGGGGTGTATATAATTTGGGAAAATCTATAAAGATGTATGTGGGTGGTAGGATTAGGGGAGCTGCAGATAGTCCAGTCTATATTAAAGTCACCTAACACTATGGTTTCCTGAGGTAGATGAGTGGAGAGGCAACTGAGGATACTTTCAAGAGTACTAATATTATTTCCAGGGGGAAGGTAGGAGCAACTTATGTAGATAAATTTATAATTGTTGATTTGAAGTTTGACAGTAAGGATTTCAGCATTAGTATTTGAGGGTAGGTATGTATTGAAGGTTGTAACTTGAAGTTCAGTTTTAAAGAAGATGGCTACTCCCCCACCCTTTTTAGTTTTCCGATCACATCTCAGAATGTTATATCCAGGAGGGGTGATTTCCTGGTCCTGAGTAGTAGACTTTAGCCAAGTTTCTGTAATACAGCGGATGTCAAATGAGTGTACATCTAAGAGTGCATGAATGTGGGTTAATTTATTGTTTATACTACGGATGTTGACATGGGCTATCAGGAGGGAGTTAGAGGGTTTTCTTGGGGTATGGGAATTAGAAGTTTGGTTCTGTGGGTCCCTGGTAATTTTATTAGTGGGGCCAGGGTTTGGATGAATGTCACCATCTAGTAGAGGGTGTTGTTGAGGTCTTTGTATAGTCTTTAGGAATTTAAAATAACTATTTAGGTTTTTTATCTTGGAAATAGATAATATGGGTGGATCTATGATACTTTGGAAGTATATAGATGGAAGTAGAGGTCATGTTAATGTGGATGTGGGAGTTTATTAGACAAACTGATTGTGTTTGTTGGTGGGGAAGGTGAACTTCACTAAGTGGGCAGTGTTCATAGATGGTTAAAGAATAGGGACTGATTAGTGAAGCTAGAAAAGTTGTTATGAGTAGTAGGTTTGTATAACTGGTCTTATACATTTAAGCCATAAGGAGGTGACAGATAAGAGATAGTATAGCTTGAGGGAGAGAGTATATAGTAAGATATAATATAGGTAGTGATAGGAGAAAAGGATGGAATAGCAGTTTATATATTGTTAGTAAGTATAGTTGGGGTGGAGTAGGTAGAGAGAGCTCATATAGGTGTAATGTTACTTTAAGGTGTGTTAGGGAGTAGAAGTGTGATAGCTAATAGGCAGAAGACAGTGGTTGGGTGATGGGGAAGGGATGTGGTTACAGAAGTACAAGGTTAACAGCACAGGGGGGTGGGTGGGATATGGGAGTAGTGTAGGGGAGCGGAGTGAACCCGCAGGGAGAACAGAGCGGGTTAGAGCAAGTGATGATAGTACAGCTGAAAAAGTATCAGCAATAGATATCCAAATAATGAAGGTAAGTGGGTAAGTAATGAATACTTTAGGGAAAAAAGACTAGGATAACAATAAGAAAAGAAAGAGAGTTAGAGATATAGCAAGGAGGGAGTGGGATTATAGAAGGTAAAGGAAGGAGGGAGTACATTACTTTTGAATTTAAAAAGGAAAAGTAACGCCAACTTTATATACTGAATCCCCAGGAGAATAGTCTACTTCTAGGAGTATTAAGTGTAGGTGCTGCCGCCTAGTGGTAAGAAGTGGAAGAGCTAAGGATAGTAGGCAGAAGAGATATAATGGTGCAAGTAGTAGGTAAGAGGTTTACAGGGTTTAGAGAAAGGAGGGAGGCAGTAACAAGCAGTCTGCAGTAGGCTGCTTAAAGAACACACATTCGGGAGGCCAAATGAACACTATATATGGGGATTAAAGTAGTTTAAGTAACAGCTTAGTGGTAATAACTTTGGGTACATACATTCACAAACAGTTTGTATTTGGTGATGTAGAAGAAATGGGCAGCTATGGACCTTCCCTACACCCTTCCTGCACATCCCTAGCTATCTTGCCTACTGTCTTTCCCTCTTTGTGCCCCTTTTTCACCACTTTCCTATCACCCCATTTTTCTTTTCTTTTAAAGAAATTAGCATGGGGTAAGTGGGAGTAAGCACTTTTAAGCAGCAGTAAATGGGTTTCAGCCTATTTGCACGGGAATAAGCACTGCCTACACAGGTTAAGCAATTTAGAAGCTAACTGAGTGTAAGAAACTGTAACCGGAAGTTAGCAGTGCTTACCATCGCTCAAACCCATGCAAACCCACTTACAAGTGCTTAAAAGTGCCTTAATCACTCTGTATCCAATGGCCCTTGTTCTGCCCAGCAACAAAATAAACAGCCTCTACAAGGCTCGAACACAGGACCCTGCATACCACAGGCAATGTGATGTACCACAAAGCCATAGCAGATCCACATAACCCTAATATTTTCACAAACATAGCATACAGCAAAATAAGTCAACAGTACAGGGAATGTACTTATACATTAGATGTATGTGTGTGTACATATATTCAAACTAAATATATATAGACCTCTCTCTCTATTATATTTATCTATCTATATATAAATATCTACATATATATAAATATCTACATATATATATATATATATATATATATATATATATATACAATTACAGCTAAGCATATATGCTTGTGGTAGGGTCACTGTTCATCCTGCCCCTAGCAGAGGCACCACAACTGGTACCACCAGATGCATATTTCAGGCTGTCATGGAGGCACAGGCACGTATGGAAATGTACACCAGACAGGGCCTGAGGCTGCAGAGGGCTGCTTACTCATCTGTAAGTGACAACATCCGTGAACTTGCTGCTGCCCTCCGTGAACACGAGATCATGGCTAGACAGTGGGGTGAGATGGTGGGCCTCCTCGGCTGTGGTATGTTCATGCTCAAACACCTGGTGGGAGTGGTACGACAGCCGCATGGACGTAGGCCAGATACACCAACATCTGGCAGTTGATGTGGATGTGCTAGGATGCCAAGCCACTCCTGTAGTGGAAGTAGTAGCCCCAGCACATCACTGGGGGTGCTGTCAACACCACACCAAAGCAGGCCTCATGCACATGGTCCTGGCCAGTCCCATGCGGGACATGGTTCCAGCGGACACCTGTCATCATCAGTGGAGAGCAGCACCTCAAGCTCTGTACCTGCACGTGCCCATGGAACCCCTGGCAGGCACAGTCACTGTGTCCATGGCTGGTGGCAGTGAACTGCACACCCTGCCAGGTATGGTCTGCAGCTGTCCAAAAACACCTGTATAGGGCAGCCACATGGCAGAACTGTGTGCATGCATACCCACACACTATGCACACACCTAGGCCAACACCATACCAACACACACCACATCAGCATGCCCCATTGCAATAATTCAACCCCTCACCCACACACATGATGTCACATGTATGGACCTCCCTCGGCCTCTGGCAAACCAGCAACACACCCTGTGCATATGATGATGCCTGTGCTACATCCCTGTCATCCATAACATCGATGCAGGGACACGCTAATATGGTTCTGATGCACATGGTGACTGCAATACAGTGCAGCAATGTACTGCAGTATAACATATTGTTAGTAGTAATGTGTAATGCATACATGTCAGGTAGTGTAGCCATCCAGCTATGATGCATGTCAGCTGTTAGTAACACTGGGTGATTGTGATCTCCATAATGTTATCCATATGTGTTGTATGTGTACATTTGTCAGCAGGAGGATGGTCTGCAGTCAGATTCCACAAGGGTTATGGCACTGTGGTGACATCATGGCTGTGACATATCTGCAGTACAGTTGCACACATGTCACAGGTTTCCATAACAGTTAGTGCCTGTGCCATATAGACAGCTGGCCTACTGGGACATGTATAATCTGCAACCTTATCTAGACCCATCCACATACATGCACACTCTTACTTGGCAACACTCTGACTAGACCCCTACCTAGGTATGTTATGCTAATGAACTGTATGGCATTCATTGCACACACCACACAACATGTAGGATGAGGTGTGCACCAGCTTACATATTTATTGCAGAACATACACACTCATGTACAGTATGGTAATGGATTATGTAATGGTTGTATATGGATAATACATAGTGTGACATGCCATCATACACACATTGACAGACACATAACAAGCAGACACACATCCAAGAGACCTGCGCCTATTGGTAATAACTAACTAGTCCGTGTGTCCAATGTGTTACAGGTAGGCTGCACACAGCACATGTGTAACTGGTCTGTATTGTGGTGTCACTTACCTGTATGGTTGATGGTGTCATTGGTCAACATAAAGTGGTACATGAGACATATACTTGGTGTACCATGGTGTAATAACAGTGTACACAGGACCCACATCCCCCATTGGTTATTGTACTCACTGCAACCCATGATGACACTCTGATATACCCACTATCACACATTGGCCACAATTGCAATATAACCCATTGTATATCACAACAGTGGTACTACATGGATATGCATGTAATGCACATGCCACAGGCATAGTATGGTGTTGCATCACCATGCTTCACCTATGGGCAGCAACAACAGTATTTTGGCAATGTGTAGTATAATAGGAATATGTCGTCTCAGAATGGTGTACCCTACAGATATGCAGACATGCACACATACACATACTTGCCAGACCTCAATGGGTTTCCATGCCTATTTACCCATTTGTACAACACTGCTGTGCTGGTACTGCAAGGCTCATGTAGCCATTAGGGAGAGGAGTGTAACAGGGTACATGTCATGTCCAATACAGCTGCATCAACATCTGACTTTGTCAATGTCTGTTGAGGTGGTTGTGAAGGCTGTCATGGAATTCCCAACTACAGGTGTACTAACACACAGACACTGCTATCATCAGTAATGCACACGTACACATGTGTCGGTACTGTGGAGCATTGCTGCGGGTGGTCATACCTGTGTACCTTGCTATTGTCTATGGAGAGATGGGTTGTGTAGGGTGTGTTTACATCAGTATCATGCCATGTGCCAGCAGGCAATCTATCAATACACACCATGTTGGTGACTATCAGGGTGATAGTGACATGTCTCATCCAATCCTCAGGGTGCCCCTGTACATGGCCACTGAGGTTATCCAGTTGACATGTATGCAACATGCATTACAGCACATGATTACTGTCTGTGATGGAGACCTGTACCCAAGCATGTTCTGTTGACTGTGGTAGTATGGTGTAGGTACCCATGGCATATTGTCCATACAGGGTGCTGTCTCCTATATGTGCCAGTTAGTACACAGCTGGGCAGAGATGTCAGTGTCAATCAAGCATAGGTTGACTGTATGTATTCCAGCTGGATACATGTCATCTGCACATCTGTAGAGGGACTGACAGACATCAGTTTGGCAACACTCTGACTAGACCCCTACCTAGGTATGTTATGCTAATGAACTGTATGGCATTCATTGCGCACACCACACAACATGTAGGGTGAGGTGTGCACCAGCTTACATATTTATTGCAGAACATACACACTCATGTACAGTATGGTAATGGATGATGTAATGGTTGTATATCACCAATAGGCTCAGGTCTCTTGGATGTGTGATTATGTAGCCCAGGAGCTCTCTGATTATGTAGCCCAGGCCGGTATGACCCTGACCCTGAGCAGCATCTTACCCTCACCAAAATGATGCCACAGTACAAAGACAAAATGATCAGTTTTAACAATTGGCTTAATTACTGGTGTCATTCTAAGGGGATCCAATGTCTGTCTGCTTGGGATGACATGCTTGACAAGCCACGCTGCTTCGCAAGGGATGGCTTGCACCTGTCAACCCTGGGCTTCCGGATATTGGCCAAGGCTCTTGCCACCCCCATAGTGCCTTTTAGGCAAGGCTCAAATGACAAACCTACCTCCCTAGAAAACACAAGTGGAAAAAAACTAAGGGTAATGCTGCTCAATGCCAGAAGTCTAAACCTCAAGATGCACCTCAAGTCCTCCTCAGTATGGAGAACATTGATGTCTGTGCGGTGACTGAAACCTGGTTCAAGGCTCCTGAGAGCACCCCAGCACTATCAGGTTTTACCTCATATCATGCTTTCTGGCCCCAAAACTTGGACCAAACCAGACAGCGAGGGGGAGTATCCATTTTCATCAATGATAGCCTCACCTACAGGTTAGTGGCAACGCATCTAAGCATCGGAGACTATCCAGGTGCAACTAACCATAGGCAAAACTGCCTTACAGTTTGTAGCATGCTACAGACCACCCTCTCAAACTCAGGAACCCCACACAGCCTTCCTGAAGACACTGGAGAGTATGAATGTCTCTCCAAATACCATCATTTTGGGAGACTTCAACTACCCAAACATAGACTGGGAACATTACTCAAGCCCCAACACCCTAGCCCAAAGGTTCCTAGAATTCATAAACTCAAATGCAATGGAACAACTAGTCACCATTCCCACAAGAGGAGACAATATACTAGACCTGATCATCACAAACATGGGGACAAAATGCTCCACACTGGAAGTATATCCCTCTTTGGTAAGATCAGACCATAAATTAATCTCACTGGAAATCCACATCCCGCCCCCACCCCCTGCACAAAAGACCACAATGAAGAACTTTTCAAAAGCAAACTTCACATTTCTTAAGACTGAAGTGGTATCCTTCAAGGCCCCTGGGTCAGTGGAAACCACAACCCACACTGCTGAATCCTTTGCAAATGCCTTCTATGGGCACCTTCAAGAATGCATGGATCATGCAATCCCAAATAAAACCAAGACCCATTCCCCCAAAGGCAGGCGCCTGGTCTGGTGGACCCCAGCCATAAACAAACTTTACAACAGGAGGAGGAAGCTACTACATGACAGAGCAAAATCCCTAAAAGGGAAGGCGTCTCTGATCAGTACTAGCAAAAAACTACGATCACTCATAAAATCATCCAAGGCCAACTTTGAGAGAAAAATCGCAAAAGACACAAAAGGCAATCACAAAGCCTTCTTTAGCTATGTTAGAAACCTGGGTGGAAACTCCCAGATATGCTCAGAGTTAGTCCAAAATGACACAAAATACACAGAACCCACTGACATTGCCAACATTCTGGCAGACAGGTTCAGTGCAAATTTCTCCTCCCCCCCAAAAGGAGAAATAACTATCCCAGCAGAGTGTAGCCTCCCTAACATCTCAGATGCCCAGGTGAGAGCCGCCCTCTCTAAAGCTTAAAACACAGCATCAATGGGACCGGATGGTGTCCCGGGCTGTGTGCTACATGAACTCCAAGAGGAACTAAACCCACACATAAGGCTGCTGTTTAATCTTAGCCTTACTACAGGATACGTACCCAAAGAGTACAGGAACAGTGGTCCCACTTCACAAAGGCGGTGCTTCTACGGACCCTGGAAATTACCGCCCCATAAGCTTGACGAGCCTGGTCTGCAAAGCTATGGAGAGGATCATTATGGAACTCATAAACAAAGACATTGGGGACCTACAGACATTGGATCCTACCCAATTTGGCTTTGTCAAGGGCAGATCCTGCCTTTTGAACTTGGTCGACTTTTTGAAACAGTCACTAAGGCCATTGATGAGGGTAAGGCAGTTCACACAGCCTACCTTGACCTTGCAAAAGCCTTTGACACAATACCCCACTCAGGCATCATAGACAAACTCACCAGCTTAAATGTAAACCCATATTTCACAAGATGGGTTGCAAACTGGCTCAAGGACAGAACCCACAGGGTCAGAGTTGCTGGAGCTATGTCAGACTCTAAGCCAGTCACAAGCGGTGTCCCACAGGGCTCAGTCCTGGGACCCCTCTTGTTCGGCATTTATTTTTCCGAGGTACAGGCAAACATAGGAGGATTGTGGCTGACAAAGTTCGCAGATGACTGCAAACTGGGTGCCATAATTGATACTCCAGCGGACACAAACATCCTTCAGAGAGGCCTCATAGAAATGGATAATTGGTGCCAGAGCCATGGCCTTAAGCTGAACGCCAAAAATGTATAGTCATACCCTTTGGGAAAAACAAGGTACCGACAAATTACAACATAGGCGGTAATCCATTAAGTCGGAAGAGGTAATCAGGGACCTAGGGACCCAGGTTGACAGTAACCTCTCATTTGACACTCACATTGCCAAAGTGGTTAGGAAGACCTTCTATATTGCCCACCTTATCATGAAGGGTTTCACATCTAGATCAAGAGAGGTCATTGTGCCCCTGTACTCTTCTCTTATCAGGCCAATGATTGAGTACAATGCCCCATTTGGGATGTATCTCACCCGACACCTGCAGCAGTTGGAAAGACCCCAAAAGTTCCTCACCAAGAGGATAAAGGGTCTTAAACATATGTCATATGCCGCCCGACTGAAAAAACTCCAGCTCTATTCAGTCGCATACCGCCTGCTCAGAGGTGATCTGTGCCTGACGTACAAGGCCATGTCCAATCCTGAATTAATAGACATGCTCCACCTCAGAAAATCCAAATCCATCAGAGCCACGAGAACAAGTGACTTAAACCTCAACACAGAAATAAATAGGACGTGCTGGAGGGACAGATTCATAACCCAGAGGCTCCCTACACTCTGGAACAGAATCCCAGTCCATGTTAGGCAGAGCCCCTCACTGACTCTTTTCAAGAGAAATCTCGACGAATGGATGGGAGATCGTAGGTTTACCCCGGGGGTCATCTCTGTGTCACTACTAGACAGAGGCATAGTAAACAAAACCCTAAAAGAGCGTAGTATTCTCATCCTAAGGGGTGGTGTAAGCCACATACACTCTGGCTAGGCTTATAAATGCCTTAGGGCAGATAGCCTAGTACGAACCTATGAACCTATGAACCTAAGTAGCTATGCATTTGGATGACTGTGTCGACAGATGGACGTTTGACAACAATATGTATGCCATTACTACATGTTGTAAGCCCTCACTAACATGTGCTTTACAGATGGTACTCCACAGTTGCATTCTACATGTCTGGTAATTTTCCAGTAGGAGATATATACGCTGACACAGCCCACACCTCAGGAACACCACAGTGAGGCCTCAGAGTCCAGCTATGCCTGCAGATGTGCTTGTTGTCAATAGTACTTTTACCAGTCTAACCTTGCCTGGGACAGCGCTATCAACAGTAGTACTGCCGTGTTACACTACATGCCAGTGTGACAACATGCACCCTTGGTTACTACCCCTGCATGTAACACATTCATACAGATAACAGTGCTGTGCAGGTCTGATATACTCGTGCATCCCAGACATGACACTCGCACCATTTGCTACTGTAATGACAGCACATAGACGGATGTATTGTACATGGCATTACATACACTTATGACAGATGTCATTACACAGGGTTTGACATTGCCTTTTATGTTAAGCAAAGATTGCCTCAGAGTAGACGATATGCCACAGAGTATAGCTGGATGTTTTCTAGATGGTCAGCATAGGGCATCTGCTTTATGCCTGTGATCTGTTTAGTGGGGTATTCCTGTGGCCTTCCATCTGTTGTGGATGTCTTGTGAGGTGCATACAAAATGGTGCATAGTACTCTATAATGTGTGTAATGAGGGATGAGTACAGTGGGACATTTACCTCCTTTACTGTGGATAAAACCCCCTTAGTGATGAGGTGTGTTACATAGAAGGATTTCCACACTGTTGTGGCAATGTTATTCAAGGTGAGAGCACTGTCCACCTGTGTCTGTAGGTCTGCAAGGCCCTTTTGTAGAATATCTACATCATGTGGGGATTCAGTAATGGCTCCTAGGTCACAGTGATCCATGACATTTGTTAATCAGAGTCCCGTAGTGTTGGCCTGTATTTCAGAGAAGTAGATGCTAAACAACAGCAGTCCCAGGACTGAACCCTGAGGTACTCCACGTGTCACTCGTCTGGAGTTGAAATTGTAGTTGGCTACTTCTACAGTCTGGGTTCTGTCAGTAAGCCATGTGGCAACCCATTGAGTGGCATAAGACTTTATTTCTGGTTTAGTAGGTTAGTCTATGTTTCCAGAGTGGGGGATGGTGTTGAAGGCCTTGCCAAGGTCCAGATAGGCTGTGTGGACCACCTTACCCTCTTCCAGAGCTCTGGAGACTGATCCAAAGAATTAAATCAGGTTCAGGTGACAAGATTGGCCCTCCACCAGACCAAACTGCATGAGGGCCAGTGTTTGAGGTTGGCCAATGTCTTTATTTATAGGTTCCATGAAAATGCATTCCATGCCCTTGCAGATCAGGCTTGTCAGACTGATGGGATGGTATTTCCCATGATCCAAGGGGTATCCACCCTTGTGGAGTGGGATAATTGCAGCTTTGTGCCACTCATTGGACACAAGCCTGAGGTGAGGTTATGATGAAACATGACAATTAGGTGTGGTGCCGGTTCATGTTATAGTTCATGTAGTATGTAGCCCGGGATGTCATCTGGGGGGAATGTGTCACTAAATCGATCTGCCAGGATATTGGCTAAATCCTTGGCATCAGTTCATTTCAATGCCATTCTGTTGTAACTCAGAGCACTTCTGAGCATTGCCATTTCAAATCTGGACATAAGTATAGAATGGCTTGTGGTTGACTTTGGAATCTTTGGCAAAGTTAGTTACATAACTAGCTTTGAAGGATTTAATGAGGGATCTCAGCTTCTTACAGAGGCTGGTAAGGGAGTTTTTTACATCCTTGGATTATCCTTTTGTCTTCAACATTTTCTTCCTTCTATTGTATATTTTGTTTATGGCAGGGGATCACCAGACTGGCTTCATATTTGTGGACAAGAGCATCTAAGTTGTATTTGGGATGGCACAATTCATGCAGGAGTGGATGTGCTCATGCAGTGCCTTATTGTAGGATTCAACAGTTGATCTTTCTGCTCCCGTCTCCATGGGTGTCACAAAGTTTGTCACCATTGGCTTGAGTAGCATGAAGTTGGCTTTGAAGAGGTCTTTTATGGAGGTTTCCTTCCTGGTGGGTGGGGGTGGGATGTGGATGTCAACGATGATGAGCTTATTGTCTGACCTGACCAATGATGGGATGAACACTGCGTGGTGCATCTATCTCCCATGTTAGTAATGGCCATGTGTAGGATATTGCAGTCCCTGATTGGACAATGTTTTAGATGATCCAAGGCTTTGGAATGTATATATGCTAAGAACCATTGGGAAAAGGTGTTGGTACCCGAGTAGTTTTCCCAGTTAATGGCAGGGTAGTTGAAATCACCACATATTAGGTTGTTTGTTTGTATCTGAATATGTCCAGTATGTTTAGAAAGGTGTAGTCAGAATCTTGGCCCATGGTGGGGGATTTGTAGCAAGCTACAATTTTGATTGCAGTGTCACCTACTGTTAGTTGCACCTGGAGATTTCCAGATGCATTGTGTTGGGAACTAGCATGGAGGTGTGCATACTTGTTTAATATGGAGACACCTCCACCTGTAGTGTTGTGGTCCTGTTTTGGTGGCCCAAATGTGTGGTGGGGGTTGTAGCCTGGTATTGCAGGGGTGCTCTCTGGAGCATCGACCTAGTTGTCTGTTACTGCACAGATATCAGTGATCTCCATTTGTAGGTGTGTCTTGTGAGAATGCATTTTAGGTTTACACTTCTAGCATTAAGTAACATTACGTACAGTTTAGCAGGCGTGTATCTGTTACAGTGGGGGTTTAGTCCCTTGAACCTTGCCTAGAAACAGCACTATGGGGGTGGCAAGAACTTTAGGCAGTAACCTGAATTCCACGGGCAAAAGGTGCAGACCATCTCTGGGAAGGCATCATGGTTTGTCAATCATGTCATCCCAGGCACACAGATACTAGATTTCCTTTGAATGACATCGGAAGCTTAGGCAATTGTTGCAATCATTGTTGTGTATATGTATATATGTGAGTGTGTATGTGTATATATTTGTACATACATATCTCCATATATGTATGTGGATATGTATATGTCCATATATGTATGTGGATATGTATATGTGTATATATCTCTATAGATATGTGGATAAATAGGTACACATATATGTTTACCATAAGTAGAACCTGAACCTCAGCAGCATTAGTCCAAACCTCTTAGTGCAAGGTGATGTCATGGATGTATTGCAGGTAGATCTGTAGACTTTTGCAACTGTAATAGGGGTTGTCTTAACAGACATGTTTGGTGTGCGAGGTCACATCTGCTGTAGACATGTGCATCATTGCTTACATACAGACATCCTAAGGAAACATAGTACAGTACCACTGAAGCACAGTACTGCTCCTGTGGAATACAGTAGGGATATGACCAATATATGTGGACAGTCTGGCACTCGTGGTCAGTCCACATGTGTATACATTTCCCTGTCATGTGAGACATGTGGACTATGCCTCCCAATGTGGATGTTACTAGCCATGTACATGCGTATATCACAATACCAGACTACATATGCCCACACAGTGTATGCACGCACACACACCAGTCTGTCCTGACACAATACCTGGTGGTGCAGAGGTCACATGGCCACATACTACCCAGTAGATAGTGACATACATCTGTACAGCAAATCACTGCTTTGTCAGAGATACACAACAGTTATGGTGGCCTGGCAGCAGCATGTTTTGCAAATAACTGGATATAACAGCACACTGTGCAATTACACTAGGCTGCTAGGCATGTCACAAACCACTGTGCAAAATACAGGCATACTGCCACAACAGTGGACTACATTTTCTGTGGGGGAATGCACAAAGTCTGCTCTTCACTTTTTCCCTTAAACCTGCTCTAAATCTCTAATTAAGCACTCTATTTTCATTCTAAAGCCCTGCACTTGCTCGTATAAGTAATCTCATAGGTAAACACAAACTAAAGCACTACATCCTCATACTCCTTCTAAGCACTTGCTCCCTATTGGTTCTTTCTGATCAGTCAATAAGTAGTTCCCTATATTATTCAGGCATGTCCAAAGGTCAGTTTCTAGTTTACTCTCCAGTCCAGCTGGTGAATCTGGGAATCTTGAGGCAATGTTACAACTGCCTTATGTATACAGACCACCCTCTCCTCCTCCCAACAAGCTCAAATATATGTGAGAGATGCAACTATATAGCCAAACTGGAGGCTAAGCTCTCTCAACCCAGTACTGGCACAGCCTGTCAGGAGGAGAAGGTAACCACACACACCACAAATCCAGTCTCACATAGACCTATCACATCAGCAAACCAAACACACAAAAACATACTCGGAGGCTCTAAATAAAAATCTGCCTAAGCAGCAGAGACCTCCAAAGCAGACATCCAAGCAACACCTACCATGAAACAATATCCACGTAGCACATAGCTCACAAAGTCAGTGTGCCACACAGTCACAGCCCTTAAGGCTAAACAACACACCTAATACACTTGTAATAGGTGACTCTATTGTCAAACACACTGACGTCCCATTCACCAGGCCGAACAAGGAGAAGGTTACTGTAAGCTGCCTGTCGGGTGCCAGGATCCGCCACATAACACAAGCACTCAGATCACTCCAAAGCAAGTACAAATATGACTCCGTCATTGTCCATGCTGGTGTGAATGACCTGAGACGTACCTCCCTGGACTACATGAAAAAAGACGTACAGGAGCTCTTTGATCATGTAGCCCAGGCCTCTTGAACCTGGTTGACTTCTTTGAAACAGTGAAGAAATGCACAAAAAACCAAAGACAAGCAAAGAATAATCCACGACCTTGAAGAAAGGAACCAGAACTCTGCTAAAGTCCACAAGGCTGTATTTTTATTTCTGAAGTGTTCCAAAAGTCACAGATAAAATCACACTGAAGTATTCCAAAAATCACAGATAAAATCACACAAGCGCTTTCGCTCAGGCAATCCTGAGCTTTATCAAGTGAAAACAAAATGCAGTATGCAGTAACCTCCATTAAATAGCCTAGCAATTATACAATTAATTAATTAGTAAGTCTAGTACTAAGGTGTGGTGCTTTGGAGTTGGATGTTAAAAAAGTTAGTCATTATACCAACTCAAAAATGAAATGTTTGCAACAACATCTGCACTTAAATAAAAATGACTAATCATAAAAACATTTTAAAATACCAGTTTCCTAGGTTTCAGAACATAAAAGTCTGAAGTCTGGTTGGGGTTGTAGATTGTTAAGGAATATGCTTAAAGATGTGTTTGGATTGTCAGTGAATTGTTAAAACTTTTTCTTTTATTATTACTTTGCACTGATAAAGACATGCAATAAAATGTCGTGAGATATTTTTGATGCCCATCCATATACCATTTCATATAGAATTTGATTTATTAGTCAGAATCCTAAAACCGTGGATGTTCAGTAATTTAATATGCTGTGTGGGGATGCTGTAGTATGAAGGGGTCAAGTATGAGAGTTATAACCTAGCCCTCCTAAGCTTGAGGACCGGTTTAATGCTGATCATCCCATTCAGACCTGGTGGCTTCCCTGCATTCAGTCTCAACTGCCATAATAGTTCACGGTAGCCCAAGGTGGATTCCCAGTCACCACCTCTTGCATCTGGCTCAACCTGTTCCAGAACTAGAAACTGAATTTTGGGATCTGGGCAGGAGAGTGAGTGTTTATAGAAGGCATTGGTTTCCTTCTTCCTGGTCATGTCATAAAGATGCTCGTGATACGTTTCCTTAATTCCCTCTCAGTTTTGCCCACATAGAAACTTTGACAGTTGGTGCACATCCCCAAGTATACGACCCTCTAGAGGCACAGGTGTAAAATCCAGTGGGGTGTATCTTGTAGTTCCTAGACGGGAGGTATGGTGCTGTTTCTTTAGATATGGCATGATATTGGGCACAGGCACCACATCTGAAAGTGCCCAGCCTTGGTTGTTTTACCTTCATCTTTTTTCTTTGATTTCTTTCAAATAATTCCTTTAGATTGGCCCCTCTTTTACGAACAAAACTGGGTTTAGGTGGTATATAGTCTTTTAGTTCTTCAAAGAGGGTTAAAACCGCCAGTGATGTAAGATTGTTTCTTCCAATTCATAGGAATTTGATGAGTATGTGTGTGCAAAACTGTTAGTGTGAACAGTATCCTTGTTTTGTGTATTGTTGGTCACTGGTACAAACCCCCCCCCTAGTATTGGTTTGTAGAGGGAATGTCGTGCAGATTTTACCTCTGCTGCTAGAGTTAGAAATAGTTCCAGAGGGTAACCTCTCTCCAAAAAAGCTTTTTCAAAATTCCACCTCAGAATCAAAATCTTTCTCCTACTGCATATTCTACTTGCTCTGATGAGCTGCCCTTAATGATCCCCTCTTTGATATGGTGGGTGGGCACTTTCAAGTGTAGCAAGGAGTTGGAAAATGTTGCCTTGCGATGTAGTTTGGAATGGAAAGTTTTCTGATTGTAGTCCTTGTAAAGAGTAATGTCCAGATAATTAAGTTCGTGCTGATCCACTGTGTGTGTGAATTGTAGGAAATTCGTTGTTGAATTGATGTGTATAAGGAATTCAGATAGGTTCCCTTCAGAGCCAGACCATAAAATACAGATGTCATCCAAATAGCGTCTGTAGAACAGAATGTGATCTTTCCATGGGGGTATTAGAACGAATGTATGCTCCCACATGTGCAATATTACATTTGCGTAGAAGGATGCACAAGATGCCCCATGGCAACCCCTTGTTGCCGGTATAATTCACCATTAAAAAAGATGAAGTTGTTGGACAAAACCATCTCCATCATTTTGGTGAGCAAGTTGGACATTTTGTTACTAAGGGTTGTCTTCTGGCCTAGAAATTGGGCAAACCATTCCAAACCTATTTGATGAGGGATGCTGGAAAACAGATCTTTGATGTCCACTGTGACCATTAAGGTGTCTGGGGAGTAGCAAGAGGTGGGAATGTCCCGGAGGAAGTGCCAAGAATCCTTGCAAACGTGGGACAATAAAGATGTGTATTCTTTAGTCATGTAATCAATAAATTTTCCCAGGGGCTCAGTCACTCCACCTGCTCCTGATACAATCGGCCGGAATTGTAGTGGATTTATTCCTTTATGGGTTTTAGGTATCCCAAAGATGACTAGTATTCTGGGCTTTTCCACATGTAAGTAGTTATAGACCTTTTCATTGATGGCCTGTTGTAATAGAAGGTCAGTAAGATAGTACTTAATCTCAGCAAAGGCTATATTGATCTCGTTTAGGTGAAACCGTCTCGTATTGTTCGTCATTCTGCAACATAATGTGCATGTGGGCTTCGTAGTCCTCTGAGAACATAAGGACAATTCCCCTCCTTTATCAGGTTTCATGACCCTGATTTTTTCTTCATGCAAGTGTTCAATAAAATTCATTTCTTGTTCAGAAAAATTTGGATGAAGTAGAATTTCTTGATTATTATATACTTTCCTGAAGTCATTCTCCACTAACTTTTCAAAGAAGAGAATTATTGGGTGTAGTGGGGTTAAAGAGACTTGTATGCGTTGGGCCTGCTGCATTAAGTGTTTGCCCTTTAAAAATCAAATTTAAATTTAAAGCTCTGGTAAACATTTTTAAATCTATCAGAGCTTGTGTTAAATTTATGGGTTTAGTTGGGACAAAATGTAACCCTCGGTGAAAATATCAAAAGCATTTGTAGGAAGGTTCATGTCCGTGTAATTGTATATGGCAAAGTTGTTTCTCCTTAAAATAGTGCAGTTACCCTCAATATTAGTAGGGTTTTGGTTGTGTAAACCCAGATTTGGGGCTTGGTCAGTTGTAGGGTCATCCAGGGATGTTAGGGTAGTGGGTGTGTGGTGGTTTGTTAGTGAACAAAATTCCAAGACCTCGGTGCCTGTCTTTGTCTCTGTCCCCAAACCCGGTCTGGCCGGGTTCTGCTGAAAATCCTGGTTGTTAGTACCCCTTCTGTTCTTCTCTGCTAGCCTTTCACTTCTTCTAAGGGGTTCCTCTTGTCTGTCATATGTGTCACTAGCCCTATCTGTGTTTGTGGTGTTGTTTTGGAAGAAGTTTTATTGTAACCATTGGGGCTAGGGTAGGCAAGGCCATCCCTGTATTCGATGAGATCACGTTCTAATTTTCTTAGTTTTCTGTTAAGAATCTTATCACAAAAACATCAACATTATCAAAAACCTTGTCATAGTTTGATTTAAAAGCACTAAAATTAGTACTAGATGTTAACTCATTGTTTAAAGTGTCTAGCTCAGTCATTAATGCTTGTGCTTTCAGTTCATATTCCCCTACCATTAAATGCAACATCTCAATCCAGCTTTATCAAAAATCTCACTCAAGTATAAATTATTATCAGTACCATACTGGACTTTGTTTGGTAATTTTAAAAAGCGTAGCCCTTTCGGGACACGTTTTACTCTCAGACATTCATTCAAATAGTCTATCTCTAGCTGTGTACTCCTTAAGGAGTATAATTTGTCCCTGAACAAGTCCATGCTCTGATCAAAGTTAGAAAAATTGTTAGTGTTGTTACTACCTTTAGAAAAGGTGAAGCGTTGTCCAGCCCATTTTGTAAAGTTTACATCCTTGTTTCTATGTTTCAGAGCAGGATTAATAGTTCCATTGGTCCCTGGTTGTACGTTTGTTTCAGGAGCTCTGGTAGCTTCATGGCTGAGTAAAGTTGTTTCTTTTGGATCCGGCCAGACATGTCCGTGGAGGATATAGTGGAGCTTGTACCCTCTTCCGGGTCCGCAATTACGGTAATCCAAAGTTGTTTTGTAGTGCTTGCTGCTGGTTGCAAGCTAGCCCTGGTGAAGCAGCCGTGGTGGGTTTCAGCAAGTTAGTGAGCTCCTTGAGTGCAACCAGTACTTGGTTGAACTCCGCTCTGCTCACCGGAAGATCATTTGTAGTGTTTTTCAGCATTTCAGGAGTTTCTCCTGGGTTAAAGGTTTCTTCTCCATTGGCCATGGCAGACAGGATCAAGTGAAGAAATGCACAAAAAACCAAAGACAAGCAAAGAATAATCCACGACCTTGAAGAAAGGAACCAGAACTCTGCTAAAGTCCACAAGGCTGTATTTTTATTTCTGAAGTGTTCCAAAAGTCACAGATAAAATCACACTGAAGTATTCCAAAAATCACAGATAAAATCACACAAGCGCTTTCGCTCAGGCAATCCTGAGCTTTATCAAGTGAAAACAAAATGCAGTATGCAGTAACCTCCATTAAATAGCCTAGCAATTATACAATTAATTAATTAGTAAGTCTAGTACTAAGGTGTGGTGCTTTGGAGTTGGATGTTAAAAAAGTTAGTCATTATACCAACTCAAAAAATGAAATGAAAATTCAGTTTCTAGTTCTGGAACAGGTTGAGCCAGATGCAAGAGGTGGTGACTGGGAATCCACCTTGGGCTACCGTGAACTATTATGGCAGTTGAGACTGAATGCAGGGAAGCCACCAGGTCTGAATGGGATGATCAGCATTAAACCGGTCCTCAAGCTTAGGAGGGCTAGGTTATAACTCTCATACTTGACCCCCTTCATACTACAGCATCCCCACACAGCATATTAAATTACTGAACATCCACGGTTTTAGGATTCTGACTAATAAATCAAATTCTATATGAAATGGTATATGGATGGGCATCCAAAATATCTCACGCACATTTTATTGCATGTCTTTATCAGTGCAAAGTAATAATAAAAGAAAAAGTTTTAACAATTCACTGACAATCCAAACACATCTTTAAGCATATTCCTTAACAATCTACAACCCCAACCAGACTTCAGACTTTTATGTTCTGAAACCTAGGAAACTGGTATTTTAAAATGTTTTTATGATTAGTCATTTTATTTAAGTGCAGATGTTGTTGCAAACATTTCATTTTTGAGTTGGTATAATGACTAACTTTTTAACATACAACTCAATAGCACCACACCTTAGTACTAGACTTACTAATTAATTAATTGTATAATTGCTAGGCTATTTAATGGAGGTTACTGCATACTGCATTTTGTTTTCACTTGATAAAGCTCAGGATTGCCTGAGCGAAAGCGCTTGTGTGATTTTATCTGTGATTTTTGGAATACTTCAGTGTGATTTTATCTGTGACTTTTGGAACACTTCAGAAATAAAAATACAGCCTTGTGGACTTTAGCAGAGTTCTGGTTCCTTTCTTCAAGGTCGTGGATTATTCTTTTCTTTGAAACAGTTACAAAAGCCATAGATGAAGGGAATGTAGTCCACACAGCCTACCTGGACCTCGCAAAAGCCTTCGACACAATACCCCACTTGGGCATCATAAATAAGCTCGCCAGCTTAAATATCAACCCCTATGTCAGAAGATGGGTTGCAAACTGGCTCAGGGATAGAACCCACATAGTCAGAATAGCAGGTGCCATGTCAGACTCTAAACCAGTTACAGGTGGTGTCCCACAAGGCTCAGTCCTGGGACCTCTCTTGTTTGGTATATATTTCTCCAAGGTACAGGCTAACATGGGTGGACTATGGCTGACCAAGTTTGCAGATGACTGCAAACTGGGTGCTGTAATTGACTCTCCGGCTGACACAAGCATCCTCCAAAAGGGTCTCACAGAGATGGATAACTGCTGCCAGTGGCCTAAAGCTAAATGCCAAAAAGTGCATCGTCATCCCCTTTGGGAAAAACAAAGTGCCCACAAATTACCACTTAGGTGGTAATCCATTAAGTACAGAAGAAGTAATTAGGGACTTGGGGACCCAAGTAGATAGCAATCTCTCCTTTGACAATCACGTTGCCAAAGTGGTTAGAAAGACCTTCTATATAGCCCACCTTATCATGAAAGGGTTCACATCTAGATCAAGAGAGGTCATTGCGCCCCTCTACTCATCATTTATCAGGCCCATAATTGAGTACAATACCCTGTTTGGGATGTACCTTACCCAACACCTTCAGCAATGGGAAAGACCCCAAAAGTATCTCACCAAGAGGATCAAGGGGCTCAAACAGATGCCCTATGCAGTTCGGCTAAAGAAACTCCAGCTCTACTCAGTTGTGTACTGCCTACTCAGAGGCGATCTGTGTCTGACGTATAAAGCCATGTCCAACCCAGAATTAATGGACATGCTTCACCTCAGGAAATCCAAATCCCTTAGAGCTACACGCTCCAGGGACTTGAACCTCAGCACAGAAATAAATAGGACATGCTGGAGGGACAGATTCATATCCCAGAGGCTCCCCTCACTCTGGAACAAAATCCCAATCCATGTTAGGCAGAGCTCCTCACTGACCCTCTTCAAGAGAAATCTTGATGAGTGGATGGGAGATCGTAAGTTTACCCCTGGGATCTCTTCTGTGTCCCTGCTTGACAGAGGTACAGTAAACTAACCTTAAAAGGGCTACCTTCTTTGACCTACAATACAAAGGCACAGTCAACTAATCTAAAAGGGTGGTGAAAGCCAAACACACTCTGGATAGGCTTATAAATGCCCGAGGGCAGATAACTTAGTATCAACCTATGAACCTATGAACCTATATACTTGCAATTAGCGGCCTCGACATGTGATACACAAGCTTAATATGACATTATAATAGCCATCTGATAAACACCATCCTCATATGTACCACTCACACAGTAACCATACATACACTGGTCTTGGCACAGTGAGGTCCATTGGCTGTCTGTGGTATGGGACACATGTGCCTGGCCCTACAGACATGTGAGCAAATAGGGTACCATACACTGGAACAGCATGTAACATCACATAGTATAGGACAAAGAACAACTGCATCTACCACAGTCTGTGCACTGCCCAAGGTACGTATGCACAATACACAGACTGTCGTCACATTCCTAACTCAGGGGTCTGCAAACTGCAGCTCTGGAGCCACATGCAGCTCTTACAACCTGCTGTAGTGGCTCCCTGTACCTCTGAGGATTAATGGCCACTGTACCTCATCTCCCACCCACACACAAACACACAGAGGGATCAACCTGGGCCAACACAGGAACACAATTATGGATGGATTTTAGGTATTGCTCTGATACACTTAGTTCTGTCATATTTAGTATAACAATATTTGAAACCTTATATGCAGTGTTATCTTCATTTTAGGGGTCAAATAGCTGTTGTGGCTCCCGATGACTTTACTTTGGTGGGAGAGGGGACAGACATGACTACTGGGATACTGAATGTTGCAGACTCCTGTCCCATGTACACAGACCACAGTACTGTACACACAACCACAGACTGTCTAAGTCATGTCCTCAGTAAAGGCTAATACTATACACAGCATGTCCAGCAATCTGTTATCTGACTGGCTTGTTATCGGGTATGATTCAGTGAATAATGGTGTACAGAACATATGCACCATATATATGTGGGCTTCATCTGCACAACACATGTGTGCCCCTCTGCAGTGTAGAGGTCAGTGTATGTAGCATTGTTATATGCTCTTGTAAGTCAGTCTAGGCGGGTGGGAGCACCATAATTAACCAAGGGTGTTACAACATGTGAGGTATATCAATAGTAAGCTGGCTTAAGGCATATGGCTGTACATTACCATACATTTCATCTTGTGAACATTGCTGCCCTACTGATTACTGCCATACAGCCTGTTTTGTTTGTCAGTGCAATTGTGATGATTTCATTTATGGATTGTTATGTAACAGATACATCCCATTGTGTCAACCTAGGTCTTTTCTACCTATGGATTGAGTACAGAGTGTAGTTAGAGGCTGCTGGCCTGTATATCTGCATTACTTACTGTTGATTGATTGTTATCCTGTGGCCCAGTCTGTCTTTCCTGTTGTACTACTTGAAGGCCTTGGCGTGGACACCAACATATGTTATGCTTTCAGATTACTGTAATAAATGATCTGTTTGAGGGTTTCATTAATTTCTTTCTATGTATTTCAAAGTCTAACAGCTATATGACATGGCATATGCAAATGTATTACTACACAAATAAATCTTAAAAACGTATGCAAACCTGTGTGTTGTGTCACATGCTTTGACTTCTCTGTAGGTATATGTTTCAGCCAACAACTGTCTTTGGTATGGGTGACTCATACACTGTCCATCTGATGAGGTTGCAGCTGTAGGGATACTGGCTGTTCAGTGTAGCGTGCACTCTCCAATTTGACTTACAAACACAAGGTGCAGGGTTTGAGTCTCACAAGGGTTAATTGGCTAGGCTTAAAATGGCTCACAAGGGCAGTTAGCTTAGTACTAATCTATGAATCTTCCTAGACATACTTCTGTGTGTGTATATGTAGTTGCATATATGTCTATATATATGTAGCTATATATATATTTAGA